>NW_027480467.1:2102347-2402683 GCF_051401765.1 Calliopsis andreniformis | reverse complement strand
GGATTGAGGATTGAAGATTGAGTGTTGAGGATTGAAGATTGAGGATTGAGGATTGAGGATTGAGGATTGAGGATTGAAGATTGAGGATTGAGGATTGAGGATTGAGGATTGAGGATTGAGGATTGAAGATTGTGTATTGAGGATTGAAGATTGAAGTTTTAGGATTGAGGATTGAAGATTGAGGACTGAGTGTTGAGGGCTGAGTGATGAGAATTGATGCTTGTGGATTGAGATTTGAAGATTGAAGAATGGTGATTGAGTATTGAAAACTGTGAATTGAGTATATTCTATTGAGGATTGAGGATTGACAATTGATTGTTGAGGACTGAGGGCTGATGATTGAGGATTCAGGGTTGAGGATTGAGGATTGATGATTGAGAAATGAGAATTGAGGATGAGGACTGAGGGTTGAGGATTGAGGATTGAAAATTGAGGATTGAGGATTGAGGATTGAGGATTCAGAATGAGGGCTGTGGGTTGTGGATTGACGTTTGAGTATTGAATCCTGAGAATTCAGGATATTCTATTGAGTATTGAGAATTGAGGATTGATGGTTGAGTATTGAGGATTGAGGATTGAGGATTGAGGATAGAAGGTTGAGTATTGAAGATTGAGGATTGTTGATTGGGGATTGAGGATTGAGTATTGAGGATTCAGGATTGAGGATTGAAGATTGAGTATTGAGGATTGAAGATTGAGGATTGCGGATTGAGGATTGAGGGTTGAGGATTGAGGATTGAAAATTGAGGATTGAGGATTGAGGATTGAGGATTCAGAATGAGGGCTGAGGGTTGAAGATTGACGTTTGAGTATTGAATCCTGAGAATTCAGGATATTCTATTGGGTATTGAGAATTGAGGACTGATGGTTGAGTTTTGAGGATTGAGGATTGAGGATTGAGGATTGAAGATTGATTATTGAGGATTGAATATTGTGGATTGAGGATTGTGGATTGAGGATTGAGGATTGAAGATTGAGGATTGGGGATTGAGGATTGACGATTGAGGACTGAGTATTGAGGATTGAGAATTGAGGATTGAGGATTGAAGGATGAGGATTGAGGACTGAAGATTGAGTATTGATGATTGAAGATTGAGGATTGAGGATTGAGTGTTGACGATTGAGCATTTAAGATTCAGCACTGGAGATTGAGGATTGAAGATTGAGGATTAAGGATTGAGGATTGGGGTTTGGGATCTAGGATTGGAGATAGATTATTGAGGATTGAAGATTGAGAATTGAGGATTGAGGATTGAGAATTGAGAATTAAGTATGAGGACTGAGGGTTGAGGATTGAGGTTTGAGGAATGAGGATTGAGGATTGAGGATTGAGGATTGAGGATTGAGGATTGAGGATTGAAGATTGAGGATTGGGGATTGAGGATTGACGATTGAGGACTGAGTGTTGAGGATTGAGAATTGAGGATTGAGGATTGAAGTTTGAGGTTTGAGGATTGAAGATTGAGTATTGATGGTTGAAGATTGAGGATTGAGGATTGAGTGTTGAGGATTGAGGATTTAAGATTGAGGACTGGGGATTGAGGATTGAAGATTGAGGATTAAGTATTGAGGTTTGGGGATTGGAGATCTAGGATTGGAGATAGATTATTGAGGATTGAAGGTTGAGGATTGAGGATTGAGGATTGAGAATTGAGAATTGAGGATGAGGAGTTAGGGTTGAGGATTGAGGATTGAAAATTGAGGATTGAGGATTGAGGATGGAGGATTCAGATTGAGGGCTGAGGGTTGAGGATTGACGTTTGAGTATTGAATCCTGACAATTCAGGATATTCTATTGAGTATTGAGAATTGAGGATTGATGGTTGAGTATTGAGGATTGAGAATTGAGGATTGAGGATAGAGGGTTGAGTATTGGAGATTGAGGATTGTTGATTGGGGATTGAGGATTGAGGATTGAGGATTCAGGATTGAGGATTGAAGATTGAGTATTGAGGATTGAAGATTGAGGATTGATGATTGAGGATGAGGATTGAGGGTTGAGGATTGAAGATTGAGGATTGAGGACTGAGGATTGAAGGTTGAGGATTAAGGATTGAGGATTGAGAATTGAGGATTGAGGACTGAGGATTGAGGATTCAGGATTGAGGATTCAGGATTGTGGTTTGAGGACAGAGGATTGAGGATTGAGGATTGAGGATTGAGGACTGAGTATTGAGAATTGAGAATTGAGGGTAGAGGATTGAAGGTTGAGGATTGAGGAATGAAGATTGAGTATTGATGATTGAAGATTGAGGATTGAGGATTGAGGATTGAGTGTTGAGGATTGAGGACGAGGACTGACGGTTGACGATTGAGGTTTGAGGATTGAGTTTTGAGGATTGATGGCAGAGGATTGGGGATTGAGAATTGAGGATTGAGGATTGAGGATTGAGGATTGAGGATTGCAGATTGAGTATTGTGGATTGAAGATTGAGGATTGAGGATTGAGGATTGAGGATTGAGGATTGAGGGTTGAGGATTGAAGATTGAGGACTGAGTGTTGAGGGTAGAGTGATGAGAATTGATGTTTGTGGATAGAGATTTGAAGATTGCAGATTGAGTATTAAGTATTGATAACTGTGAATTGAGGATAATCTATTGAGGATTGAGGATTGACAACTGATTGTTGAGGACTGAGGGCTGAGGATTGAGGATTCAGCATTGAGGATTCAGAATTGAGGTTTGAGGACTGAGGATTGAGGTTTGAGGATTGAGGATTGAAGATTGAGGATTGGGTAGTGAGGATTGAAGAATGAGGATTGAGGATTGAGGATTGAGGCCTGAGGATTGAGGTTTGGAGATTGAGGATTGGGTATTGTGGATTGAACGTTGAGGATTGAGGATTGAGTATTGAGTATTGAGGATTGAGGATTGAAGGTTGAATATTGATGAATGAAGATCGAGGATTGAGGATTGATGGTTGTGGATTGAGGACGAGGTCTGAGGGTTCAGTATTGATGCTTGAGGTCTGAGGACTGAGGATTGAGGATTGCGAATTGAGGATTGAAGATTGAGGATTGCGGATTGAGCATTGAGGGTTGAGGACTGAGGATTGAAAATTGAGGATTGAGGATTGAGGATTGAGGATAGAGGGTTGAGTATTGAAGATTGAGGATTGTTGATTGGGGATTGAGGATTGAGGATTGAGGTTTCAGGATTGAGGATTGAAGATTGAGTATTGAGGATTGAAGTTTGAGGATTGCGGATTGAGGATTGAGGGTTGAGGATTGAGGATTGAAGATTGAAGATTGAGTATTGAGGATTGAAGATTGAGGATTGAGTATTGAGGATTGAGGATTGCGGATTGAGGATTGATGATAGAGGATTGGGGATTGAGGATTGACGATTGAGGATTGAGGATTGAAGTTTGAGGACTGAGTGTTGAGGGTTGAGAGATGAGAATTGATGTTTGTGGATAGAGATTTGAAGATTGAAGGTTGGGGATTGAGTATTGAAAGCTGTGAATTGAGGATATTCTATTGAGGATTGAGGATTGACAATTGATTGTTGCGGACTGAGGGATGAAGATTGAGGATTCCGGATTGAGGATTCGGAATTGAGGTTTGAGGACTGAGGATTGAGGCTTGAGGATTGAGGATTGAGGATTGTCGCTTGAGGATAGAGGATTGATGATGGAAGATTGAAGAGAGAGGACTGAGTATTGATGGTTGAGTATTGAGGATTGATGGTTGAGGGTTGTGTGTTGAGTATTGAGCATTGAGGATTGAAGATTGAGGATTGAGTATTGAGGATTGAGGATTGAAGATTGAGTATTCAGGATTGAAGATTGAGGATTGAGGATTAAGGATTGAGGATTGAGGATCGAAGATTGAGGATTGGGGATTGAGGATTGACGATTGAGGATTGAGTATTCAGGACTGAGAATTGAGGATTGAGGATTGAAGATTGTGTGTTGAGGATTGAAGATTGAGGATTGAGGATTGAGGATTGAAGATTGAGGACTGAGTGTTGAGGGTTGAGTGATGAGAATTGATGTTTGTGGATTGAGATTTGAAGATTGAAGGATGGTGATTGAGTATTGAAAACTGTGAATTGTGTATATTCTATTGAGGATTGAGGATTGACAATTGATAGTTGAGGACTGAGGGCTGAAGATTGAGGATTCAGGATTGAGGATTCAGAATTGAGGTATGCGGACTGAGGATTGAGGGTTGAGGATTGAGGATTGAAGATTGAGGATTGGGTAGTGAGGATTGAAGAATGAGGATTGAGGATTGAGTATTAAGGATTGAGGATTGAAGATTGAGTATTGAGGATTGAAGATTGTGGATTGATGATTGAAGATTGAGTGTTGAGGATTGAAGATTGAGGATTGAGGACTGAGGATTGAGGATTGAGTATTGATGATTCAGGATTGAGGATAGAGGATTGAGGATTGAGGATTGAGGATTGAAGATTGAATATTGATGATTGAAGATCGAGGATTGTGGATTGAGTGTTGTGGATTGAGGACGAGGACTGAGGGTTGAACATTGATGTTTGAGGTCTGAGGATTGAGGATTGAGGATTGAGAATTGAGGATTGAGTATTGAGGATTGAAGATTGAGTATTGGGTATTGAAGATTGAAGGATGAGTGTTGAGGATTGAGGATTGAGGAGTGAGGATTGCAGATTGAGTATTGAGGATTGAAGATTGAGGATTGAGGATTGAGGATTGAGGACTGAGGATTGAGGATTGAGAATTGTGGATTGAAGATTGAGGATTGAGGATTGACGATTGAGAATTGAGAATTGAGGATGAGGACTGAGGGTTGAGGATTGAGGATTGAAAATTGAGGATTGGGGATTGAGGATTGAGGATTCAGAATGAGGGCTGAGGGTTGAAGGTTGACGTTTGAGTATTGAATCCTGAGAATTCAGGATATTCTATTGAGTATTGAGAATTGAGGATTGATGGTTGAGTTTTGAGGATTGAGGATTGAGGATAGAGGACTGAGTATTGAAGATTGAAGATTGTTGATTGAGGATTGAGGATTGACGCTTGAGGATAGAGGATTAAGGATGGAAGATTGAAGAGAGAGGACTGAGTGTTGAGGATTGAGCGTTGAGAATTGATGCTCGAGGATTGAGATTTGATTATTGAGTATTGTGGATTGAGTATTGAAACATGAGAATTCAGGATATTCTATTGAGTATTGAGAATTGAGGATTGATGGTTGAGTATTGAGGATTGATGGTTGAGGGTTGTGTTTTGAATATTGAGGATTGAGGATTGAGGATTGAGGATTGAGGATTGAAGATTGAGTATTGAGGACTGAATATTGAGGACTGAGGATTGAGGATTGAGGATTGAGGATTGATGGTTGAGGATTGGGGATTGAGGATTGACGATTGAGGATTGAGTATTGAGGACTGAGAATTGAGGATTGAGGATTGAAGATTGTGTATTGAGGATTGAAGATTGAAGTTTTAGGATTGAGGATTGAAGATTGAGGACTGAGTGTTGAGGGTTGAGTGATGAGAATTGATGCTTGTGGATTGAGATTTGAAGATTGAAGAATGGTAATTGAGTATTGAAAACTGTGAATTGAGTATATTCTATTGAGGATTGAGGATTGACAATTGATTGTTGAGGACTGAGGGCTGATGATTGAGGATTCAGGGTTGAGGATTGAGGATTGATGATTGAGAATTGAGAATTGAGGATGAGGACTGAGGGTTGAGGATTGAGGATTGAAAATTGAGGATTGAGGATTGAGGATTGAGGATTGAGAATGAGGGCTGAGGGTTGTGGATTGACGTTTGAGTATTGAATCCTGAGAATTCAGGATATTCTATTGAGTATTGAGAATTGAGGATTGATGGTTGAGTATTGAGGATTGAGGATTGAGGATTGAGGATAGAAGGTTGAGTATTGAAGATTGAGGATTGTTGATTGGGGATTGAGGATTGAGGATTGAGGATTCAGGATTGAGGATTGAAGATTGTGTATTGAGGATTGAAGATTGAGGATTGCGGATTGAGGATTGAGGGTTGAGGATTGAGGATTGAAAATTGAGTATTGAGGATTGAGGATTGAGGATTCAGAATGAGGGCTGAGGGTTGAAGATTGACGTTTGAGTATTGAATCCTGAGAATTCAGGATATTCTATTGAGTATTGAGAATTGAGGACTGATGGTTGAGTTTTGAGGATTGAGGATTGAGGATAGAGGACTGAGTATTGAAGATTGAAGATTGTTGATTGGGGATTGAGGTTTGAGGATTGAGGATTCAGCATTGAGAATTGAAGATTGAGTATTGAGGATTGAAGATTGAGGATTGAAGATTGAGGATTGAGGATTGGGGATTGAGGATTGAAGATTCAGTATTGAGGATCGAAGATTGAGAATTGAAGATTGAGGATTGAGGATTGAAGATTGAGTGTTGAGGATTGAAGGCTGACGATTGAATATTGAGAATTGAGGATTGATGGTTGAGTATTGAGGATTGAAGTTTGAGGGTTGTGTGTTGAGTATTGAGGATTGAGGATTTCAGGTTTGAGGATTGAGGATTGAAGATTGAGTATTGAGGATTGAAGATTGAGGATTGCGGATTGAGGATTGAGGATTGAGGATTGAGGATTGATGTTTGTGGATTGAGATTTGAAGATTGAAGAATGGTGATTGAGTATTGAAAACTGTGAATTGAGGATATTCTATTGAGGATTGAGGATTGACAATTGATTGTTGAGGACTGAGAGCTGAAGATTGAGGATTCAGGGTTGAGGATTCGGGATTGAGGTTTGAGGACTGAGAATTGAGGTTTGAAGATTGAGGATTGAGGATTGACTCTTGAGGATTGAGGATTGAGGATGGAGGATTGAAGAGAGAGGACTGAGTGTTGAGGATTGAGTGTTGAGAATTGATGTTTGAGGATTGAGATTTGATTATTGAATATTGTGGTTTGAGTACTCAACCATGAGAATTCAGGATATTCAATTGAGTATCGAGAATTCAGGATTGATGGTTGAGTATTGAGAATTTATGGTTGAGGGTCGTGTGTTGAATATTGAGGATTGAGGATTGAGGATTGAGGATTGTGGACTGGCGATTGAGGATTGAAGATTGAGGATTAAGGACTGAGGATCGGAGATTGAGGATCTAGGATCGGAGATTGATTATTGAGGATTGAAGATTGAGGATTGAGCATTGAGGATTGAGGATTGAGAATTGAGGATGAGGACTGAGGGTAGAGGATTGAGGATTGATAATTGAGGATTGAGGATTGAGGATTGAGGATTCAGAATGAGGGCTGAGGGTTGAGGATTGACGCTTGAGTATTGAATCCTGAGAATTCAGGATATTCTATTGAGTACTGAGAATTGAGGATTGATGGTTGAGTATTGAGGATTGAGGATTGAAGATTGAGTGTTGAGGATTGAAGATTGAGGATTGAGGATTGAGGATTGAGGATTGAGGATTGAAGATTGAGGATTAAGGATTGAGGATTGAGGATTGAGGATTGAGGATTGAAGATTGAATATTGATGATTGAAGATCGTGGATTGAGGATTGAGTGTTGTGGATTGAGGACGAGGACTGAGGGTTGAATATTGATGTTTGAGGTCTGAGGATTGAGGATTGAGGATTGAGGATTGAGAATTGAGAATTAAGGATGAGGACTGAGGGTTGAGGATTGAGGTTTGAGGAATGAGGATTGAGGATTGAGGATTGAGGATTGAGGATTGAGGATTGAAGATTGAGGATTGGGGATCGAGGATTGACGATTGAGGACTGAGTATTGAGGATTGAGAATTGAGGATTGAGGATTGAACGTCGAGGATTGAGGCTTCAAGATTGAGTGTTGATGATTGAAGATTGAGGATTGAGGATTGAGTGTTGAGGATTGAGGATGTAAGATTGAGGACTGGGGATTGAGGATTGAAGATTGAGGATGAAGGATTGGGGATTGGTGTTCTAGGTTTGGAGACAGATTATTGAGGATTGAAGATTGAGGATTGAGGATTGAGGATTGAGAATTGAGAATTGAGGATGAGGACTGAGGGTTGAGGATTGAGGATTGAAAATTGAGGATTGAGGATTGAGGATTGAGGATTCAGAATGAGGGCTGAGGGTTGAGGATTGATTTTTGAGTATTGAATCCTGAGAATTCAGGATAATCTATTGTGTATTGAGAATTGAGTATTGATGGTTGAGTATTGATGATTGAGTATTGAGTATTGAGGATTGAGGATTGAAGGTTGAATTTTGATGAATGAAAATCGAGGATTCAGGATTGAGGGTTGTGGATTGAGGACGAGGACTGAGGGTTGAGTATTGATGCTTGAGGACTGAGGAATGAGGATTGAGGATTGCGAATTGAGGATTGAGGATTGAAGATTGAAGATTGGGTATTGAGGATTGAAGAATGAGGATTGAGGGTTGAGTATTAAGGATTGAGGGTTGAAGATTGAGTATTAAGGATTGAAGATTGAGGATTGAGGATTGAAGACTGAGTGTTGAGGATTGAAGATTGAGGATTGAGGATTGAGGATTGAGGATTGAGGATTGAAGATTGAGGATTGAGGATTGAGGATTGAGGATTGAGGATTGAGGATTGAAGATTGAATATTGATGATTGAAGATCGAGGATTGAGGATTGAGTGTTGTGGATTGAGGACGAGGACTGAGGGTTGAATATTGATGTTTGAGGTCTGAGGATTGAGGATTGAGGATTGAGGATTAAGGATTGTGAATTGAAAATTGAAGATTGAGGATTGGGTATTGAAGATTGAAGAATGAGGGTTGAGGGTTGAGGATTGAGGATTGCAGATTGAGTATTGAGGATTGAAGATTGAGGATTGAGGATTGAGGATTGAGGATTGAGGATTGAGGATTGAGGATTGAGGATTGAATATTGAGTATTGAGGATTGAAGAATGAGGATTGAGGATTGAGGATTGAGGATTGAGGATGTAAGATTGATGACTGGGAATTGAAGATTGAAGATTGAGGATTAAGGATTGAGGATTGGGGATTGGGGATCTAGGATTGGAGATAGATTATTGAGGATTGAAAATTCAGGATTGAGGATTGAGGATTGAGAATTGAGAATTGAGGATGAGGACTGAGGGTTGAGGATTGAGGATTGAGGATTGAGGATTGCAGATTGAGTATTGAGGATTGAAGATTGAGGATTGAGGACTGAGGATTGAGGATTGAGGATTGAGGATTGAGGATTGAGGATTGAAGATTGATTATTGAGGATTGAATATGGAGGATTGAGGACTGAGGATTGAGGATTGATGATTGAAGATTGAGGATTGGGGATTGAGGATTGACGATTGAGGACTGAGTATTGAGGATTGAGAATTGAGGATTGAGGATTGAAGGATGAGGATTGAGGACTGAAGATTGAGTATTGATGATTGAAGATTGAGGATTGAGGATTGAGTGTTGAGGATTGAGGATTTAAGATTGAGCACTGGAGATTGAGGATTGAAGATTGAGGATTAAGGATTGAGGATTGGGGATTGGGGATCTAGGATTGGAGATAGATTATTGAGGATTGAAGATTGAGGATTGATGATTGAGGATTGAGAATTGAGAATTGAGGATGAGGACTGAGGGTAGAGGATTGAGGATTGAAAATTGAGGATTGAGGGTTGAGGATTGAGGATTCAGAATGAGGGCTGAGGGTTCAGGATTGATTTTTGCGTATTGAATCCTGAGAATTCAGGATAACCTATTGAGTATTGAGAATTGAGTATTGATGGTTGAGTATTGATGATTGAGTATTGAGTATTGAGGATTGAGGACTGAAGGTTGAATATTGATGAATGAAAATCGAGGATTCAGGATTGAGGGTTGTGGATTGAGGACGAGGACTGAGGGTTGAGTATCGATGCTTGAGGACTGAGGAATGAGGATTGGGGATTGCGAATTGAGGACTGAGGATTGAAGATTGAGGATTAAGGATTGAGTATTGAGAATTGAAGATTGAAGAATGAGGGTTGAGGATTGAGGATTGAGGATTGCAGATTGAGTATTGAGGAATGAAGGTTGAGTATTGAGGATTGAAGATTGAGGATTGAGGATTGAGGATTGAGGATTGAGGATTGAGGATTGAGCATTGAGGATTGAAGGTCGAGTATTGAGGATTGAAGAATGAGGATTGAGGATTGAGGATTGAGGATTGAGGATTTAAGATTGATGACTGGGGATTGAGGATTGAAGATTGAGGATTAAGGATTGAGGATTGGGGATTGGGGATCTAGGTTTGGAGATAGATTATTGAGGATTGAAAATTCAGGATTGAGGATTGAGGATTGAGAATTGAGAATTGAGGATGAGGACTGAGGATTGAGGATTGAGGATTGAGGATTGAGGATTGCAGATTGAGTATTGAGGATTGAAGATTGAGGATTGAGGATTGAGGATTGAGGATTGAGGATTGAGGATTGAGGATTGAGGATTGAAGATTGATTATTGAGGATTGAATATTGAGGATTGAGGATTGAGGATTGAGGATTGAGGATTGAAGATTGAGGATTGGGGATTGAGGATTGACGATTGAGGACTGAGTATTGAGGATTGAGAATTGAGGATTGAGGATTGAAGGATGAGGATTGAGGACTGAAGATTGAGTATTGATGACTGAAGATTGAGGATTGAGGATTGAGTGTTGAGGATTGAGGATTTAAGATTGTGCACTGGAGATTGAGGATTGAAGATTGAGGATTAAGGATTGAGGATTGGGGATTGGGGATCTAGGATTGGAGATAGATTATTGAGGATTGAAGGTTGAGGATTGAGGATTGAGGATTGAGAATTGAGAATTGAGGATGAGGACTGAGGGTAGAGGATTGAGGATTGAAAATTGAGGATTGCGGATTGAGGATTGAGGATTCAGAATGAGGGCTGAGGGTTGAGGATTGACGTTTGAGTATTGAATCCTGAGAATTCAGGATATTCTATTGAGTATTGAGAATTGAGGATTGGTGGTTGAGTATTGAGGATTGAGGATTGAGGATAGAGGGTTGAGTATTGAAGATTGAGGATTGTTGATTGGGGATTGAGGATTGAGTATTGAGGATAGAGGATTGAGGATTGAAGATTGACGACTGAGTGTTGAGGGTTGAGTGATGAGAATTGATGTTTGTGGATTGAGATTTGAAGATTGAAGAATGGTGATTGAGTATTGAAAACTGTGAATTGAGGATGTTCTATTGAGGATTGAGGATTGACAATTGATTGTTGAGGACTGAGGGCTGAAGATTGAGGATTCAGGGTTGAGGATTCGGGATTGAAGATTGAGGATTGAGGATTGAGTGTTGAGGATTGAGGATTTAAGATTGAGGACTGGGGATTGAGGATTGAAGATTGAGGATTAAGGATTGAGGATTGGGGACTGGGGATCTAGCTTTGGAGATAGATTATTGAGGATTGAAGATTGAGGATTGAGGATTGAGGATTGAGAATTGAGAATTGAGTATGAGGACTGAGGGTTGAGGATTGAGGATTGAAAATTGAGGATTGAGGATTGAGGATTGAGGATTCAGAATGAGGGCTGAGGGTTGAGGATTGACGTTTCAGTATTGAATCCAGAAAATTCAGGATATTCTATTGAGTATTGGGAATTGAGGATTGATGGTTGAGTATTGAGGATTGAGGATTGATGATTGAGGATAGAGGGTTGAGTATTGAAGATTGAGGATTGTTGATTGGGGATTGAGGATTGAGGATTGAGGATTGATGATTCAGGATTGAGGATTGAAGATTGAGTATTGAGGATTGAAGATTGAGGATTGCGGATTGAGGATTGAGGATTGAGGATTGAGGATTGAAGATTGGGGATTGGGTATTGAGGATTGAAGAATGAGGATTGAGGGTTGAGTATTAAGGATTGAGGATTGAAGATTGAGGATTGAGGATTGAAGATTGAGTGTTGAGGATTGTAGATTGAGGATTGAGGATTGAGGATTGAGGATTGAGGATTGAAGATTGAGGATTGAGGATTGAGGATTGAGGATTGAGGATTGAGGATTGAAGATTGAATATTGATGATTGAAGATCCAGGATTGAGGATTGAGTGTTGTGGATTGCAGATTGAGTATTGAGGATTGAAGATTGAGTATTGAGGATTGAAGATTGAGGATTGAGGATTGAGGATTGAGGACTGAGGATTGAGGATTGAGGATTGAGGACTGAAGATTGAGTATTGAGGATTGAAGAATGAGGATTGAGGATTGAGGATTGAGGATTGAGGATTTAAGATTGATGACTGGGGATTGAGGATTGAAGATTGAGGATTAAGGATTGAGGATTGGGGATTGGGGATCTAGGATTGGAGATAGATTATTGAGGATTGAAAATTCAGGATTGAGGATTGAGGATTGAGAATTGAGAATTGAGGATGAGGACAGAGGGTTGAGGATTGAGGATTGAGGATTGAGGATTGCAGATTGAGTATTGAGGATTGAAGACTGAGGATTGAGGATTGAGGATTGAGGATTGAGGATTGAGGATTGAGGATTGAAGATTGAGGATTGGGTATTGAAGATTGAAGAATGAGGGTTGAGGATTGAGGATTGAGGGTTGAATATTGATGTTTGAGGTCTGAGGATTGAGGATTGACGATTGAGGATTAAGGATTGAGTATTGAGAATTGAAGATTGAGGATTGGGTATTGAAGATTGAAGAATGAGGGTTGAGGATTGAGGATTGAGGATTGCAGATTGAGTATTGAGGATTGAAGATTGAGTATTGAGGATTGAAGATTGAGGATTGAGGATTGAGGATTGAGGATTGAGGATTGAGGATTGAGGATTGAGGATTTAGGATTGAGGACTGAAGATTGAGTATTGAGGATTGAAGATTGAGGATTGAGGATTGAGGATTGAGGATTGAGGATTGAGGATTTAAGATTGATGACTGGGGATTGAGGATTGAAGATTGAGGATTAAGGATTGAGGATTGGGGATTGGGGATCTAGGATTGGAGATAGATTATTGAGGATTGAAAATTCAGGATTGAGAATTGAGGATTGAGAATTGAGAATTGAGGATGAGGACAGAGGGTTGAGGATTGAGGATTGAGGATTGAGGATTGCAGATTGAGTATTGAGGATTGAAGACTGAGGATTGAGGATTGAGGATTGAGGATTGAGGATTGAGGATTGAGGATTGAAGATTGATTATTGAGGATTGAATATTGAGGATTGAGGATTGAGGATTGAGGATTGAGGATTGAGGATTGAAGATTGAGGATTGGGGATTGAGGATTGACGATTGAGGACTGAGTATTGAGGATTGAGAATTGAGGATTGAGGATTGAAGGATGAGGATTGAGGACTGAAGATTGAGTATTGATGATTGAAGATTGAGGATTGAGGATTGAGTGTTGAGGATTGAGGATTTAAGATTCAGCACTGGAGATTGAGGATTGAAGATTGAGGATTAAGGATTGAGGATTGGGGATTTGGGATCTAGGATTGGAGATAGATTATTGAGGATTGAAGATTGAGAATTGAGGATTGAGGATTGAAGATTGAGTGTTGAGGATTGAAGATTGAGGATTGAGGATTGAGGATTGAGGATTGAAGATTGGGTATTGAGGATTGAAGATAGAAGATTGAGGATTGAGGATTGAGGATTGAGGTTTGAAGATTGTGGACTGAGTGTTGAGTGTTGAGTGATGAGAATTGATGTTTGTGGATTGAGATTTGAAGATTGAATGTTGGGGATTGAGTATTGAAAACTGTGATTTGAGGATATTCTATTGAGGATTGAGGATTGATGATGGAAGAATGAAGAGAGAGTACTGAGTGTTGAGGGTTGAGTGATGAGAATTGATGTTTGTGGATTGAGATTTGAAGATTGATGAATGGTGATCGAGTATTGAAAACTGTGAATTGAGGATATTCTATTGAGGATTGAGGATTGACTATTGATTGTTGAGGACTGAGGGCTGAAGATTGAGGATTCAGGGTTGAGGATTCGGGATTGAGGTTTGAGGACTGAGAATTGAGGTTTGAAGATTGAGGATTGAGGATTGACTCTTGAGGATTGAGGATTGAGGATGGAGGATTGAAGAGAGAAAACTGAGTGTTGGGGATTGAGTGTTGAGAATTGATGTTTGAGGATTGAGATTTGATTATTGAATATTGTGGATTGAGTACTCAGCCATGAGAATTCAGGATATTCTATTGAGTATTGAGAATTGAGGATTGATGGTTGAGTATTGAGAAATTATGGTTGAGGGTCGTGTGTTGAATATTGAGGATTGAGGATTGAGGATTGAGGATTGAGGAATGAGGATTGTGGACTGGGGATTGAGGATTGAAGATTGAGGATTAAGGACTGAGTATCGGGGATTGAGGATCTAGGATTGGAGATTGACTATTGAGGATTGAAGATTGAGAATTGAGGACTGAGGATTGAGAATTGAGAATTAAGTATGAGGACTGAGGGTTGAGGATTGAGGTTTGAGGAATGAGGAATGAGGATTGAGGATTGAGGATTGAGGATTGAAGGTTGAGTATTGAGGATTGAAGATTGACGATTGAGGATTGAGAATTGAGGATTGAGGACTGAAGATTGAGGATTGAAGATTGAGTATTGAAGATTGAATGTTGAGGATTGTGGGTTGAGGAATGGGGATTGAGGATTGAATATTGAGGATTGGGGACTGAGTGTTGAGGGTTGAGTGATGAGAACTGATGTTTGCGGATAGAGATTTGCAGATTGCAGATTGAGTATAGAGTATTGAAAACTGTGAATTGATGATATTCTGTTGAGGATTGAGGATTGACAACTGATCGTTGAGGACTGAGGGCTGAAGATTGAGGATTCAGGATTGAGGTTTCAGGATTGAGGTTTGAGGACAGAGGATTGAGGACTGAGGATTGAGGATTGAGGACTGAGGATTGAGGATTGGAGATTGAGGATTGGGTATTGAGGATTGAACGTTGAGGATTGAGGATTGAGTATTGAGTATTGAGGATTGAGGATTGAAGGTTGAATATTGACGAATGAAAATCGAGGATTGAGGATTGAGGGTTGTGGATTGAGGACGAGGACTGAGGGTTGAGTATTGATGCTTGAGGTCTGAGGATTGAGGATTGAGGATTGCGAATTGAGGGTTGAGGATTGAACATTGAGGACTGAGTGTTGACGGTTGAGTGATGGGAGTTGATGTTTGTGGATAGAGATTTGAAGATTGCAGATTGAGTATTAAGTATTGATAACTGTGAATTGAGGATAATCTATTGAGGATTGAGGATTGACAACTGATTGTTGAGGACTGAGGGCTGAGGATTGAGGATTCAGGATTGAGGATTCAGAATTGAGGTTTGAGGACTTAGTATCGGGGATTGAGGATCTAGGATTGGAGATTGATTATTGAGGATTCAAGATTGAGAATTGAGGATTGAGGATTGAGAATTGAGAATTAAGTATGAGGACTGAGGGTTGAGGATTGAGGATTGAGGACTGAAGATTGAGTATTGAGGATTGAAGAATGAGGATTGAGGATTGAGGATTGAGGATTGAGGATTTAAGATTGATGACTGGGGATTGAGGATAGAAGATTGAGGATTAAGGATTGAGGATTGGGGATTGGGGATCTAGGATTGGAGATAGATTATTGAGGATTGAAAATTCAGGATTGAGGATTGAGGATTGAGAATTGAGAATTGAGGATGAGGACAGAGGGTTGAGGATTGAGGATTGAGGATTGAGGATTGCAGATTGAGTATTGAGGATTGAAGACTGAGGATTGAGGATTGAGGATTGAGGATTGATGATTGAGGATTGAGGATTGAAGATTGAGGATTGGGTATTGAAGATTGAAGAATGAGGGTTGAGGATTGAGGATTGAGGGTTGAATATTGATGTTTGAGGTCTGAGGATTGAGGATTGACGATTGAGGATTAAGGATTGAGTATTGAGAATTGAAGATTGAGGATTGGGTATTGAAGATTGAAGAATGAGGGTTGAGGATTGAGGATTGAGGATTGCAGATTGAGTATTGAGGATTGAAGATTGAGTATTGAGGATTGAAGATTGAGGATTGAGGATTGAGGATTGAGGATTGAGGATTGAGGATTGAGGATTTAGGATTGAGGACTGAAGATTGAGTATTGAGGATTGAAGATTGAGGATTGAGGATTGAGGATTGAGGATTGAGGATTTAAGATTGATGACTGGGGATTGAGGATTGAAGATTGAGGATTAAGGATTGAGGATTGGGGATTGGGGTCTAGGATTGGAGATAGATTATTGAGGATTGAAAATTCAGGATTGAGAATTGAGGATTGAGAATTGAGAATTGAGGATGAGGACAGAGGGTTGAGGATTGAGGATTGAGGATTGAGGATTGCAGATTGAGTATTGAGGATTGAAGACTGAGGATTGAGGATTGAGGATTGAGGATTGAGGATTGAGGATTGAGGATTGAAGATTGATTATTGAGGATTGAATATTGAGGATTGAGGATTGAGGATTGAGGATTGAGGATTGAGGATTGAGGATTGAAGATTGGGGATTGGGGATTGAGGATTGACGATTGAGGACTGAGTATTGAGGATTGAGAATTGAGGATTGAGGATTGAAGGATGAGGATTGAGGACTGAAGATTGAGTATTGATGATTGAAGATTGAGGATTGAGGATTGAGTGTTGATGATTGAGGATTTAAGATTCAGCACTGGAGATTGAGGATTGAAGATTGAGGATTAAGGATTGAGGATTGGGGATTTGGGATCTAGGATTGGAGATAGATTATTGAGGATTGAAGATTGAGAATTGAGGATTGAGGATTGAAGATTGAGTGTTGAGGATTGAAGATTGAGGATTGAGGATTGAGGATTGAGGATTGAGGATTGAAGATTGAGGATTAAGGATTGAGGATTGAGGATTGAGGATTGAGGATTGAAGATTGAATATTGATGATTGAAGATCGAGGATTGAGGATTGAGTGTTGTGGATTGAGGACGAGGACTGAGGGTTGAATATTGATGTTTGAGGTCTGAGGATTGAGGATTGAGGATTGAGGATTGAGAATTGAGAATTAAGGATGAGGACTGAGGGTTGAGGATTGAGGTTTGAGGAATGAGGATTAAGGATTGAGGATTGAGGATTGAGGATTGAGGATTGAAGATTGAGGATTGGGGATTGAGGATTGACGATTGAGGACTGAGTATTGAGGATTGAGAATTAAGGATTGAGGATTGAACGTCGAGGATTGAGGCTTGAAGATTGAGTGTTGATGATTGAAGATTGAGGATTGAGGATTGAGTGTTGAGGATTGAGGATGTAAGATTGAGGACTGGGGATTGAGGATTGAAGATTGAGGATTAAGGATTGAGGATTGGGGATTGGTGTTCTAGGTTTGGAGACAGATTATTGAGGATTGAAGATTGAGGATTGAGGATTGAGGATTGAGAATTGAGAATTGAGGATGAGGACTGAGGGTTGAGGATTGAGGATTGAAAATTGAGGATTGAGGATTGAGGATTGAGGATTCAGAATGAGGGCTGAGGGTTGAGGATTGATTTTTGAGTATTGAATCCTGAGAATTCAGGATAATCTATTGAGTATTGAGAATTGAGTATTGATGGTTGAGTATTGATGATTGAGTATTGAGTATTGAGGATTGAGGATTGAGGATTGAAGATTGAGGATTGGGGATTGAGGATTGACGATTGAGGACTGAGTATTGAGGATTGAGAATTGAGGATTGAGGATTGAACGTCGAGGATTGAGGCTTCAAGATTGAGTGTTGATGATTGAAGATTGAGGATTGAGGATTGAGTGTTGAGGATTGAGGATGTAAGATTGAGGACTGGGGATTGAGGATTGAAGATTGAGGATTAAGGATTGGGGATTGGTGTTCTAGGTTTGGAGACAGATTATTGAGGATTGAAGATTGAGGATTGAGGATTGAGGATTGAGAATTGAGAATTGAGGATGAGGACTGAGGGTTGAGGATTGAGGATTGAAAATTGAGGATTGAGGATTGAGGATTGAGGATTCAGAATGAGGGCTGATGGTTGAGGATTGATTTTTGAGTATTGAATCCTGAGAATTCAGGATAATCTATTGAGTATTGAGAATTGAGTATTGATGGTTGAGTATTGATGATTGAGTATTGAGTATTGAGGATTGAGGATTGAAGGTTGAATTTTGATGAATGAAAATCGAGGATTCAGGATTGAGGGTTGTGGATTGAGGACGAGGACTGAGGGTTGAGTATTGATGCTTGAGGACTGAGGAATGAGGATTGAGGATTGCGAATTGAGGATTGAGGATTGAAGATTGAAGATTGGGTATTGAGGATTGAAGAATGAGGATTGAGGGTTGAGTATTAAGGATTGAGGGTTGAAGATTGAGTATTAAGGATTGAAGATTGAGGATTGAGGATTGAAGACTGAGTGTTGAGGATTGAAGATTGAGGATTGAGGATTGAGGATTGAGGATTGAGGATTGAAGATTGAGGATTGAGGATTGAGGATTGAGGATTGAGGATTGAGGATTGAAGATTGAATATTGATGATTGAAGATCGAGGATTGAGGATTGAGTGTTGTGGATTGAGGACGAGGACTGAGGGTTGAATATTGATGTTTGAGGTCTGAGGATTGAGGATTGAGGATTGAGGATTAAGGATTGTGAATTGAAAATTGAAGATTGAGGATTGGGTATTGAAGATTGAAGAATGAGGGTTGAGGGTTGAGGATTGAGGATTGCAGATTGAGTATTGAGGATTGAAGATTGAGGATTGAGGATTGAGGATTGAGGATTGAGGATTGAGGATTGAGGATTGAGGATTGAATATTGAGTATTGAGGATTGAAGAATGAGGATTGAGGATTGAGGATTGAGGATTGAGGATGTAAGATTGATGACTGGGAATTGAAGATTGAAGATTGAGGATTAAGGATTGAGGATTGGGGATTGGGGATCTAGGATTGGAGATAGATTATTGAGGATTGAAAATTCAGGATTGAGGATTGAGGATTGAGAATTGAGAATTGAGGATGAGGACTGAGGGTTCAGGATTGAGGATTGAGGATTGAGGATTGCAGATTGAGTATTGAGGATTGAAGATTGAGGATTGAGGACTGAGGATTGAGGATTGAGGATTGAGGATTGAGGATTGAGGATTGAAGATTGATTATTGAGGATTGAATATGGAGGATTGAGGATTGAGGATTGAGGATTGATGATTGAAGATTGAGGATTGGGGATTGAGGATTGACGATTGAGGACTGAGTATTGAGGATTGAGAATTGAGGATTGAGGATTGAAGGATGAGGATTGAGGACTGAAGATTGAGTATTGATGATTGAAGATTGAGGATTGAGGATTGAGTGTTGAGGATTGAGGATTTAAGATTGAGCACTGGAGATTGAGGATTGAAGATTGAGGATTAAGGATTGAGGATTGGGGATTGGGGATCTAGGATTGGAGATAGATTATTGAGGATTGAAGATTGAGGATTGATGATTGAGGATTGAGAATTGAGAATTGAGGATGAGGACTGAGGGTAGAGGATTGAGGATTGAAAATTGAGGATTGAGGGTTGAGGATTGAGGATTCAGAATGAGGGCTGAGGGTTCAGGATTGATTTTTGCGTATTGAATCCTGAGAATTCAGGATAACCTATTGAGTATTGAGAATTGAGTATTGATGGTTGAGTATTGATGATTGAGTATTGAGTATTGAGTATTGAGGATTGAGGACTGAAGGTTGAATATTGATGAATGAAAATCGAGGATTCAGGATTGAGGGTTGTGGATTGAGGACGAGGACTGAGGGTTGAGTATCGATGCTTGAGGACTGAGGAATGAGGATTGGGGATTGCGAATTGAGGACTGAGGATTGAAGATTGAGGATTAAGGATTGAGTATTGAGAATTGAAGATTGAAGAATGAGGGTTGAGGATTGAGGATTGAGGATTGCAGATTGAGTATTGAGGAATGAAGGTTGAGTATTGAGGATTGAAGATTGAGGATTGAGGATTGAGGATTGAGGATTGAGGATTGAGGATTGAGGATTGAGGATTGAGGATTGAAGGTCGAGTATTGAGGATTGAAGAATGAGGATTGAGGATTGAGGATTGAGGATTGAGGATTTAAGATTGATGACTGGGGATTGAGGATTGAAGATTGAGGATTAAGGATTGAGGATTGGGGATTGGGGATCTAGGTTTGGAGATAGATTATTGAGGATTGAAAATTCAGGATTGAGGATTGAGGATTGAGAATTGAGAATTGAGGATGAGGACTGAGGGTTGAGGATTGAGGATTGAGGATTGAGGATTGCAGATTGAGTATTGAGGATTGAAGATTGAGGATTGAGGATTGAGGATTGAGGATTGAGGATTGAGGATTGAGGATTGAGGATTGAAGATTGATTATTGAGGATTGAATATTGAGGATTGAGGATTGAGGATTGAGGATTGAGGATTGAAGATTGAGGATTGGGGATTGAGGATTGACGATTGAGGACTGAGTATTGAGGATTGAGAATTGAGGATTGAGGATTGAAGGATGAGGATTGAGGACTGAAGATTGAGTATTGATGACTGAAGATTGAGGATTGAGGATTGAGTGTTGAGGATTGAGGATTTAAGATTGAGCACTGGAGATTGAGGATTGAAGATTGAGGATTAAGGATTGAGGATTGGGGATTGGGGATCTAGGATTGGAGATAGATTATTGAGGATTGAAGGTTGAGGATTGAGGATTGAGGATTGAGAATTGAGAATTGAGGATGAGGACTGAGGGTAGAGGATTGAGGATTGAAAATTGAGGATTGCGGATTGAGGATTGAGGATTCAGAATGAGGGCTGAGGGTTGAGGATTGACGTTTGAGTATTGAATCCTGAGAATTCAGGATATTCTATTGAGTATTGAGAATTGAGGATTGGTGGTTGAGTATTGAGGATTGAGGATTGAGGATAGAGGGTTGAGTATTGAAGATTGAGGATTGTTGATTGGGGATTGAGGATTGAGTATTGAGGATAGAGGATTGAGGATTGAAGATTGACGACTGAGTGTTGAGGGTTGAGTGATGAGAATTGATGTTTGTGGATTGAGATTTGAAGATTGAAGAATGGTGATTGAGTATTGAAAACTGTGAATTGAGGATGTTCTATTGAGGATTGAGGATTGACAATTGATTGTTGAGGACTGAGGGCTGAAGATTGAGGATTCAGGGTTGAGGATTCGGGATTGAAGATTGAGGATTGAGGATTGAGTGTTGAGGATTGAGGATTTAAGATTGAGGACTGGGGATTGAGGATTGAAGATTGAGGATTAAGGATTGAGGATTGGGGACTGGGGATCTAGCTTTGGAGATAGATTATTGAGGATTGAAGATTGAGGATTGAGGATTGAGGATTGAGAATTGAGAATTGAGGATGAGGACTGAGGGTTGAGGATTGAGGATTGAAAATTGAGGATTGAGGATTGAGGATTGAGGATTCAGAATGAGGGCTGAGGGTTGAGGATTGACGTTTCAGTATTGAATCCAGAAAATTCAGGATATTCTATTGAGTATTGGGAATTGAGGATTGATGGTTGAGTATTGAGGATTGAGGATTGATGATTGAGGATAGAGGGTTGAGTATTGAAGATTGAGGATTGTTGATTGGGGATTGAGGATTGAGGATTGAGGATTGATGATTCAGGATTGAGGATTGAAGATTGAGTATTGAGGATTGAAGATTGAGGATTGCGGATTGAGGATTGAGGATTGAGGATTGAGGATTGAGGATTGAAGATTGGGGATTGGGTATTGAGGATTGAAGAATGAGGATTGAGGGTTGAGTATTAAGGATTGAGGATTGAAGATTGAGGATTGAGGATTGAAGATTGAGTGTTGAGGATTGTAGATTGAGGATTGAGGATTGAGGATTGAGGATTGAGGATTGAAGATTGAGGATTGAGGATTGAGGATTGAGGATTGAGGATTGAGGATTGAAGATTGAATATTGATGATTGAAGATCCAGGATTGAGGATTGAGTGTTGTGGATTGCAGATTGAGTATTGAGGATTGAAGATTGAGTATTGAGGATTGAAGATTGAGGATTGAGGATTGAGGATTGAGGACTGAGGATTGAGGATTGAGGATTGAGGACTGAAGATTGAGTATTGAGGATTGAAGAATGAGGATTGAGGATTGAGGATTGAGGATTGAGGATTTAAGATTGATGACTGGGGATTGAGGATTGAAGATTGAGGATTAAGGATTGAGGATTGGGGATTGGGGATCTAGGATTGGAGATAGATTATTGAGGATTGAAAATTCAGGATTGAGGATTGAGGATTGAGAATTGAGAATTGAGGATGAGGACAGAGGGTTGAGGATTGAGGATTGAGGATTGAGGATTGCAGATTGAGTATTGAGGATTGAAGACTGAGGATTGAGGATTGAGGATTGAGGATTGAGGATTGAGGATTGAGGATTGAAGATTGAGGATTGGGTATTGAAGATTGAAGAATGAGGGTTGAGGATTGAGGATTGAGGGTTGAATATTGATGTTTGAGGTCTGAGGATTGAGGATTGACGATTGAGGATTAAGGATTGAGTATTGAGAATTGAAGATTGAGGATTGGGTATTGAAGATTGAAGAATGAGGGTTGAGGATTGAGGATTGAGGATTGCAGATTGAGTATTGAGGATTGAAGATTGAGTATTGAGGATTGAAGATTGAGGATTGAGGATTGAGGATTGAGGATTGAGGATTGAGGATTGAGGATTTAGGATTGAGGACTGAAGATTGAGTATTGAGGATTGAAGATTGAGGATTGAGGATTGAGGATTGAGGATTGAGGATTGAGGATTTAAGATTGATGACTGGGGATTGAGGATTGAAGATTGAGGATTAAGGATTGAGGATTGGGGATTGGGGATCTAGGATTGGAGATAGATTATTGAGGATTGAAAATTCAGGATTGAGAATTGAGGATTGAGAATTGAGAATTGAGGATGAGGACAGAGGGTTGAGGATTGAGGATTGAGGATTGAGGATTGCAGATTGAGTATTGAGGATTGAAGACTGAGGATTGAGGATTGAGGATTGAGGATTGAGGATTGAGGATTGAGGATTGAAGATTGATTATTGAGGATTGAATATTGAGGATTGAGGATTGAGGATTGAGGATTGAGGATTGAGGATTGAAGATTGAGGATTGGGGATTGAGGATTGACGATTGAGGACTGAGTATTGAGGATTGAGAATTGAGGATTGAGGATTGAAGGATGAGGATTGAGGACTGAAGATTGAGTTTTGATGATTGAAGATTGAGGATTGAGGATTGAGTGTTGAGGATTGAGGATTTAAGATTCAGCACTGGAGATTGAGGATTGAAGATTGAGGATTAAGGATTGAGGATTGGGGATTTGGGATCTAGGATTGGAGATAGATTATTGAGGATTGAAGATTGAGAATTGAGGATTGAGGATTGAAGATTGAGTGTTGAGGATTGAAGATTGAGGATTGAGGATTGAGGATTGAGGATTGAGGATTGAAGATTGGGTATTGAGGATTGAAGATAGAAGATTGAGGATTGAGGATTGAGGATTGAGGTTTGAAGATTGTGGACTGAGTGTTGAGTGTTGAGTGATGAGAATTGATGTTTGTGGATTGAGATTTGAAGATTGAATGTTGGGGATTGAGTATTGAAAACTGTGATTTGAGGATATTCTATTGAGGATTGAGGATTGATGATGGAAGAATGAAGAGAGAGTACTGAGTGTTGAGGGTTGAGTGATGAGAATTGATGTTTGTGGATTGAGATTTGAAGATTGATGAATGGTGATCGAGTATTGAAAACTGTGAATTGAGGATATTCTATTGAGGATTGAGGATTGACTATTGATTGTTGAGGACTGAGGGCTGAAGATTGAGGATTCAGGGTTGAGGATTCGGGATTGAGGTTTGAGGACTGAGAATTGAGGTTTGAAGATTGAGGATTGAGGATTGACTCTTGAGGATTGAGGATTGAGGATGGAGGATTGAAGAGAGAAAACTGAGTGTTGGGGATTGAGTGTTGAGAATTGATGTTTGAGGATTGAGATTTGATTATTGAATATTGTGGATTGAGTACTCAGCCATGAGAATTCAGGATATTCTATTGAGTATTGAGAATTGAGGATTGATGGTTGAGTATTGAGAAATTATGGTTGAGGGTCGTGTGTTGAATATTGAGGATTGAGGATTGAGGATTGAGGATTGAGGAATGAGGATTGTGGACTGGGGATTGAGGATTGAAGATTGAGGATTAAGGACTGAGTATCGGGGATTGAGGATCTAGGATTGGAGATTGACTATTGAGGATTGAAGATTGAGAATTGAGGACTGAGGATTGAGAATTGAGAATTAAGTATGAGGACTGAGGGTTGAGGATTGAGGTTTGAGGAATGAGGAATGAGGATTGAGGATTGAGGATTGAGGATTGAAGGTTGAGTATTGAGGATTGAAGATTGACGATTGAGGATTGAGAATTGAGGATTGAGGACTGAAGATTGAGGATTGAAGATTGAGTATTGAAGATTGAATGTTGAGGATTGTGGGTTGAGGAATGGGGATTGAGGATTGAATATTGAGGATTGGGGACTGAGTGTTGAGGGTTGAGTGATGAGAACTGATGTTTGCGGATAGAGATTTGCAGATTGCAGATTGAGTATAGAGTATTGAAAACTGTGAATTGATGATATTCTGTTGAGGATTGAGGATTGACAACTGATCGTTGAGGACTGAGGGCTGAAGATTGAGGATTCAGGATTGAGGTTTCAGGATTGAGGTTTGAGGACAGAGGATTGAGGACTGAGGATTGAGGATTGAGGACTGAGGATTGAGGATTGGAGATTGAGGATTGGGTATTGAGGATTGAACGTTGAGGATTGAGGATTGAGTATTGAGTATTGAGGATTGAGGATTGAAGGTTGAATATTGACGAATGAAAATCGAGGATTGAGGATTGAGGGTTGTGGATTGAGGACGAGGACTGAGGGTTGAGTATTGATGCTTGAGGTCTGAGGATTGAGGATTGAGGATTGCGAATTGAGGGTTGAGGATTGAACATTGAGGACTGAGTGTTGACGGTTGAGTGATGGGAGTTGATGTTTGTGGATAGAGATTTGAAGATTGCAGTTTGAGTATTAAGTATTGATAACTGTGAATTGAGGATAATCTATTGAGGATTGAGGATTGACAACTGATTGTTGAGGACTGAGGGCTGAGGATTGAGGATTCAGGATTGAGGATTCAGAATTGAGGTTT
Organism: Calliopsis andreniformis; assembly: GCF_051401765.1. Taxonomy (NCBI): domain Eukaryota; kingdom Metazoa; phylum Arthropoda; class Insecta; order Hymenoptera; family Andrenidae; genus Calliopsis; species Calliopsis andreniformis. The sequence goes on along the minus strand of NW_027480467.1, from coordinate 2,377,455 downwards.
GAGGACTTAGTATCGGGGATTGAGGATCTAGGATTGGAGATTGATTATTGAGGATTCAAGATTTAGAATTGAGGATTGAGGATTGAGAATTGAGAATTAAGTATGAGGACTGAGGGTTGAGGATTGAGGATTGAGGACTGAAGATTGAGTATTGAGGATTGAAGAATGAGGATTGAGGATTGAGGATTGAGGATTGAGGATTTAAGATTGATGACTGGGGATTGAGGATAGAAGATTGAGGATTAAGGATTGAGGATTGGGGATTGGGGATCTAGGATTGGAGATAGATTATTGAGGATTGAAAATTCAGGATTGAGGATTGAGGATTGAGAATTGAGAATTGAGGATGAGGACAGAGGGTTAAGGATTGAGGATTGAGGATTGAGGATTGCAGATTGAGTATTGAGGATTGAAGACTGAGGATTGAGGATTGAGGATTGAGGATTGATGATTGAGGATTGAGGATTGAAGATTGAGGATTGGGTATTGAAGATTGAAGAATGAGGGTTGAGGATTGAGGATTGAGGGTTGAATATTGATGTTTGAGGTCTGAGGATTGAGGATTGACGATTGAGGATTAAGGATTGAGTATTGAGAATTGAAGATTGAGGATTGGGTATTGAAGATTGAAGAATGAGGGTTGAGGATTGAGGATTGAGGATTGCAGCTTGAGTATTGAGGATTGAAGATTGAGTATTGAGGATTGAAGATTGAGGATTGAGGATTGAGGATTGAGGATTGAGGATTGAGGATTGAGGGTTTAGGATTGAGGACTGAAGATTGAGTATTGAGGATTGAAGATTGAGGATTGAGGATTGAGGATTGAGGATTGAGGATTTAAGATTGATGACTGGGGATTGAGGATTGAAGATTGAGGATTAAGGATTGAGGATTGGGGATTGGGGATCTAGGATTGGAGATAGATTATTGAGGATTGAAAATTCAGGATTGAGAATTGAGGATTGAGAATTGAGAATTGAGGATGAGGACAGAGGGTTGAGGATTGAGGATTGAGGATTGAGGATTGCAGATTGAGTATTGAGGATTGAAGACTGAGGATTGAGGATTGAGGATTGAGGATTGAGGATTGAGGATTGAGGATTGAAGATTGATTATTGAGGATTGAATATTGAGGATTGAGGATTGAGGATTGAGGATTGAGGATTGAGGATTGAAGATTGAGGATTGGGGATTGAGGATTGACGATTGAGGACTGAGTATTGAGGATTGAGAATTGAGGATTGAGGATTGAAGGATGAGGATTGAGGACTGAAGATTGAGTATTGATGATTGAAGATTGAGGATTGAGGATTGAGTGTTGATGATTGAGGATTTAAGATTCAGCACTGGAGATTGAGGATTGAAGATTGAGGATTAAGGATTGAGGATTGGGGATTTGGGATCTAGGATTGGAGATAGATTATTGAGGATTGAAGATTGAGAATTGAGGATTGAGGATTGAAGATTGAGTGTTGAGGATTGAAGATTGAGGATTGAGGATTGAGGATTGAGGATTGAGGATTGAAGATTGAGGATTAAGGATTGAGGATTGAGGATTGAGGATTGAGGATTGAAGATTGAATATTGATGATTGAAGATCGAGGATTGAGGATTGAGTGTTGTGGATTGAGGACGAGGACTGAGGGTTGAATATTGATGTTTGAGGTCTGAGGATTGAGGATTGAGGATTGAGGATTGAGAATTGAGAATTAAGGATGAGGACTGAGGGTTGAGGATTGAGGTTTGAGGAATGAGGATTAAGGATTGAGGATTGAGGATTGAGGATTGAGGATTGAAGATTGAGGATTGGGGATTGAGGATTGACGATTGAGGACTGAGTATTGAGGATTGAGAATTAAGGATTGAGGATTGAACGTCGAGGATTGAGGCTTGAAGATTGAGTGTTGATGATTGAAGGTTGAGGATTGAGGATTGAGTGTTGAGGATTGAGGATGTAAGATTGAGGACTGGGGATTGAGGATTGAAGATTGAGGATTAAGGATTGAGGATTGGGGATTGGTGTTCTAGGTTTGGAGACAGATTATTGAGGATTGAAGATTGAGGATTGAGGATTGAGGATTGAGAATTGAGAATTGAGGATGAGGACTGAGGGTTGAGGATTGAGGATTGAAAATTGAGGATTGAGGATTGAGGATTGAGGATTCAGAATGAGGGCTGAGGGTTGAGGATTGATTTTTGAGTATTGAATCCTGAGAATTCAGGATAATCTATTGAGTATTGAGAATTGAGTATTGATGGTTGAGTATTGATGATTGAGTATTGAGTATTGAGGATTGAGGATTGAAGGTTGAATTTTGATGAATGAAAATCGAGGATTCAGGATTGAGGGTTGTGGATTGAGGACGAGGACTGACGGTTGAGTATTGATGCTTGAGGACTGAGGAATGAGGATTGAGGATTGCGAATTGAGGATTGAGGATTGAAGATTGAAGATTGGGTATTGAGGATTGAAGAATGAGGGTTGAGGGTTGAGTATTAAGGATTGAGGGTTGAAGATTGAGTATTAAGGATTGAAGATTGAGGATTGAGGATTGAGGATTGAAGATTGAATATTGATGATTGAAGATCGAGGATTGAGGATTGAGTGTTGTGGATTGAGGACGAGGACTGAGGGTTGAATATTGATGTTTGAGGTCTGAGGATTGAGGATTGAGGATTGAGGATTAAGGATTGTGAATTGAGAATTGAAGATTGAGGATTGGGTATTGAAGATTGAAGAATGAGGGTTGAGGGTTGAGGATTGAGGATTGCAGATTGAGTATTGAGGATTGAAGATTGAGGATTGAGGATTGAGGATTGAGGATTGAGGATTGAGGATTGAGGATTGAGGATAGAATATTGAGTATTGAGGATTGAAGAATGAGGATTGAGAATTGAGGATTGAGGATTGAGGATGTAAGATTGATGACTGGGAATTGAGGATTGAAGATTGAGGATTAAGGATTGAGGATTGGGGATTGGGGATCTAGGATTGGAGATAGATTATTGAGGATTGAAAATTCAGGATTGAGGATTGAGGATTGAGAATTGAGAATTGAGGATGAGGACTGAGGGTTGAGGATTGAGGATTGAGGATTGAGGATTGCAGATTGAGTATTGAGGATTGAAGATTGAGGATTGAGGATTGAGGATTGAAGATTGATTATTGAGGATTGAATACGGAGGATTGAGGATTGAGGATTGAGGATTGAGGATTGAAGATTGAGGATTGGGGATTGAGGATTGACGATTGAGGACTGAGTATTGAGGATTGAGAATTGAGGATTGAGGATTGAAGGATGAGGATTGAGGTCTGAAGATTGAGTATTGATGATTGAAGATTGAGGATTGAGGATTGAGTGTTGAGGATTGAGGATTTAAGATTGAGCACTGGAGATTGAGGATTGAAGATTGAGGATTAAGGATTGAGGATTGGGGATTGGGGATCTAGGATTGGAGATAGATTATTGAGGATTGAAGATTGAGGATTGAGGATTGAGGATTGAGAATTGAGAATTGAGGATGAGGACTGAGGGTAGAGGATTGAGGATTGAAAATTGAGGATTGAGGGTTGAGGATTGAGGATTCAGAATGAGGGCTGAGTGTTCAGGATTGATTTTTGCGTATTGAACCCTGAGAATTCAGGATAATCTATTGAGTATTGAGAATTGAGTATTGATGGTTGAGTATTGATGATTGAGTATTGAGTATTGAGGATTGAGGATTGAAGGTTGAATATTGATGAATGAAAATCGAGGATTCAGGATTGAGGGTTGTGGATTGAGGACGAGGACTGAGGGTTGAGTATTGATGCTTGAGGACCGAGGAATGAGGATTGGGGATTGCGAATTGAGGACTGAGGATTGAAGATTGAGGATTAAGGATTGAGTATTGAGAATTGAAGATTGAGGATTGGGTATTGAAGATTGAAGGATGAGGGTTGAGGATTGAGGATTGAGGATTGCAGATTGAGTATTGAGGATTGAAGATTGAGTATTGAGGATTGAAGATTGAGGATTGAGGATTGAGGATTGAGGATTGAGGATTGAGGATTGAGGATTGAGGATTGAAGGTCGAGTATTGAGGATTGAAGAATGAGGATTGAGGATTGAGGATTGAGGATTGAGGATTTAAGATTGATGGCTGGGGATTGAGGATTGAAGATTGAGGATTAAGGATTGAGGATTGGGGATTGGGGATCTAGGATTGGAGATAGATTATTGAGGATTGAAAATTCAGGATTGAGGATTGAGGATTGAGAATTGAGAATTGAGGATGAGGACTGAGGGTTGAGGATTGAGGATTGAGGATTGAGGATTGCAGATTGAGTATTGAGGATTGAAGATTGAGGATTGAGGATTGAGGATTGAGGATTGAGGATTGAGGATTGAGGATTGAAGATTGATTATTGAGGATTGAATATTGAGGATTGAGGATTGAGGATTGAGGATTGAGGATTGAAGATTGAGGATTGGGTATTCAGGATTGACGATTGAGGACTGAGTATTGAGGATTGAGAATTGAGGATTGAGGATTGAAGGATGAGGATTGAGGACTGAAGATTGAGTATTGATGACTGAAGATTGAGGATTGAGGATTGAGTGTTGAGGATTGAGGATTTAAGATTGAGCACTGGAGATTGAGGATTGAAGATTGAGGATTAAGGATTGAGGATTGGGGATTGGGGATCTAGGATTGGAGATAGATTATTGAGGATTGAAGATTGAGGATTGAGGATTGAGGATTGAGAATTGAGAATTGAGGATGAGGACTGAGGGTAGAGGATTGAGGATTGAAAATTGAGGATTGAGGATTGAGGATTGAGGATTCAGAATGAGGGCTGAGGGTTGAGGATTGACGTTTGAGTATTGAATCCTGAGAATTCAGGATATTCTATTGAGTATTGAGAATTGAGGATTGATGGTTGAGTATTGAGGATTGAGGATAGAGGATAGAGGGTTGAGTATTGAAGATTGAGGATTGTTGATTGGGGATTGAGGATTGAGTATTGAGGATAGAGGATTGAGGATTGAAGATTGACGACTGAGTGTTGAGGGTTGAGTGATGAGAATTGATGTTTGTGGATTGAGATTTGAAGATTGAAGAATGGTGATTGAGTATTGAAAACTGTGAATTGAGGATGTTCTATTGAGGATTGAGGATTGACAATTGATTGTTGAGGACTGAGGGCTGAAGATTGAGGATTCAGGGTTGAGGATTCGGGATTGAAGATTGAGGATTGAGGATTGAGTGTTGAGGATTGAGGATTTAAGATTGAGGACTGGGGATTGAGGATTGAAGATTGAGGATTAAGGATTGAGGATTGGGGACTGGGGATCTAGGTTTGGAGATAGATTATTGAGAATTGAAGATTGAGGATTGAGGATTGAGGATTGAGAATTGAGAATTGAGGATGAGGACTGAGGGTTGAGGATTGAGGATTGAAAATTGAGGATTGAGGATTGAGGATTGAGGATTCAGAATGAGGGCTGAGGGTTGAGGATTGACGTTTGAGTATTGAATCCAGAAAATTCAGGATATTCTATTGAGTATTGGGAATTGAGGATTGATGGTTGAGTATTGAGGATTGAGGATTGATGATTGAGGATAGAGGGTTGAGTATTGAAGATTGAGGATTGTTGATTGGGGATTGAGGATTGAGGATTGAGGATTGATGATTCAGGATTGAGGATTGAAGATTGAGTATTGAGGATTGAAGATTGAGGATTGCGGATTGAGGATTGAGGATTGAAGATTGATGATAGAGTATTGAGGATTGAAGATTGAGGATTGTGGATTGAGGATTGAGGATTCAGAATGAGGGCTGAGGGTTGAGGATTGATTTTTGCGTATTGAATCCTGAGAATTCAGGATAATCTATTGAGTATTGAGAATTGAGTATTGATGGTTGAGTATTGATGATTGAGTATTGAGTATTGAGGATTGAGGATTGAAGGTTGAATATTGATGAATGAAAATCGAGGATTCAGGATTGAGGGCTGTGGATTGAGGACGAGGACTGAGGGTTGAGTATTGATGCTTGAGGACTGAGGAATGAGGATTGAGGATTGCTAATTGAGGACTGAGGATTGAAGATTGAGGATTGGGTATTGAGGATTGAAGAATGAGGATTGAGGGTTGAGTATTAAGGATTGAGGATTGAAGATTGAGGATTGAGGATTGAAGATTGAGTGTTGAGGGTTGAAGATTGAGGATTGAGGATTGAGGATTGAGGATTGAGGATTGAAGATTGAGGATTGAGGATTGAGGATTGAGGATTGAGGATTGAGGATTGAAGATTGAATATTTATGATTGAAGATCGAGGATTGAGGATTGAGTGTTGTGGATTGCAGATTGAGTATTGAGGATTGAAGATTGAGTATTGAGGATTGAAGATTGAGGATTGAGGATTGAGGATTGAGGACTGAGGATTGAGGATTGAGGATTGAGGACTGAAGATTGAGTATTGAGGATTGAAGAATGAGGATTGAGGATTGAGGATTGAGGATTGAGGATTTAAGATTGATGACTGGGGATTGAGGATTGAAGATTGAGGATTAAGGATTGAGGATTGGGGATTGGGGATCTAGGATTGGAGATAGATTATTGAGGATTGAAAATTCAGGATTGAGGATTGAGGATTGAGAATTGAGAATTGAGGATGAGGACAGAGGGTTGAGGATTGAGGATTGAGGATTGAGGATTGCAGATTGAGTATTGAGGATTGAAGACTGAGGATTGAGGATTGAGGATTGAGGATTGAAGATTGAGGATTGGGTATTGAAGATTGAAGAATGAGGGTTGAGGATTGAGGATTGAGGGTTGAATATTGATGTTTGAGGTCTGAGGATTGAGGATTGACGATTGAGGATTAAGGATTGAGTATTGAGAATTGAAGATTGAGGATTGGGTATTGAAGATTGAAGAATGAGGGTTGAGGATTGAGGATTGAGGATTGCAGATTGAGTATTGAGGATTGAAGATTGAGTATTGAGGATTGAAGATTGAGGACTGAGGATTGAGGATTGAGTATTGAGGATTGAAGACTGAGGATTGAGGATTGAGGATTGAGGATTGAGGATTGAGGATTGAGGATTGAAGATTGATTATTGAGGATTGAATATTGAGGATTGAGGATTGAGGATTGAGGATTGAGGATTGAGGATTGAAGATTGAGGATTGGGGATTGAGGATTGACGATTGAGGACTGAGTATTGAGGATTGAGAATTGAGGATTGAGGATTGAAGGATGAGGATTGAGGACTGAAGATTGAGTATTGATGATTGAAGATTGAGGATTGAGAATTGTGGATTGAAGATTGAGGATTGAGGATTGACGATTGAGAATTGAGAATTGAGAATTGAGGATGAGGACTGAGGGTTGAGGATTGAGGATTGAAAATTGAGGATTGGGGATTGAGGATTGAGGATTCAGAATGAGGGCTGAGGGTTGAAGGTTGACGTTTGAGTATTGAATCCTGAGAATTCAGGATATTCTATTGAGTATTGAGAATTGAGGATTGATGGTTGAGTTTTGAGGATTGAGGATTGAGGATAGAGGACTGAGTATTGAAGATTGAAGATTGTTGATTGAGGATTGAGGATTGACGCTTGAGGATAGAGGATTGAGGATGGAAGATTGAAGAGAGAGGACTGAGTGTTGAGGATTGAGCGTTGAGAATTGATGCTCGAGGATTGAGATTTGATTATTGAGTATTGTGGATTGAGTATTGAAACATGAGAATTCAGGATATTCTATTGAGTATTGAGAATTGAGGATTGATGGTTGAGTATTGAGGATTGATGGTTGAGGGTTGTGTTTTGAATATTGAGGATTGAGGATTGAGGATTGAGGATTGAGGATTGAAGATTGTGTATTGAGGGCTGAATATTGAGGACTGAGGATTGAGGATTGAGGATTGAGGATTGATGGTTGAGGATTGGGGATTGAGGATTGACGATTGAGGATTGAGTATTGAGGACTGAGAATTGAGGATTGAGGATTGAAGATTGTGTATTGAGGATTGAAGATTGAAGTTTTAGGATTGAGGATTGAAGATTGAGGACTGAGTGTTGAGGGTTGAGTGATGAGAATTGATGCTTGTGGATTGAGATTTGAAGATTGAAGAATGGTAATTGAGTATTGAAAGCTGTGAATTGAGTATATTCTATTGAGGATTGAGGATTGACAATTGATTGTTGAGGACTGAGGGCTGATGATTGAGGATTCAGGGTTGAGGATTGAGGATTGATGATTGAGAATTGAGAATTGAGGATGAGGACTGAGGGTTGAGGATTGAGGATTGAAAATTGAGGATTGAGGATTGAGGATTGAGGATTCAGAATGAGGGCTGAGGGTTGTGGATTGACGTTTGAGTATTGAATCCTGAGAATTCAGGATATTCTATTGAGTATTGAGAATTGAGGATTGATGGTTGAGTATTGAGGATTGAGGATTGAGGATTGAGGATAGAAGGTTGAGTATTGAAGATTGAGGATTGTTGATTGGGGATTGAGGATTGAGGATTGAGAATTGAGGATGAGGACTGAGGGTAGAGGATTGAGGATTGAAAATTGAGGATTGAGGGTTGAGGATTGAGGATTCAGAATGAGGGCTGAGTGTTCAGGATTGATTTTTGCGTATTGAATCCTGAGAATTCAGGATAATCTATTGAGTATTGAGAATTGAGTATTGATGGTTGAGTATTGATGATTGAGTATTGAGTATTGAGGATTGAGGATTGAAGGTTGAATATTGATGAATGAAAATCGAGGATTCAGGATTGAGTGTTGTGGATTGAGGACGAGGACTGAGGGTTGAGTATTGATGCTTGAGGACCGAGGAATGAGGATTGGGGATTGCGAATTGAGGACTGAGGATTGAAGATTGAGGATTAAGGATTGAGTATTGAGAATTGAAGATTGAGGATTGGGTATTGAAGATTGAAGGATGAGGGTTGAGGATTGAGGATTGAGGATTGCAGATTGAGTATTGAGGATTGAAGATTGAGTATTGAGGATTGAAGATTGAGGATTGAGGATTGAGGATTGAGGATTGAGGATTGAGGATTGAGGATTGAGGATTGAAGGTCGAGTATTGAGGATTGAAGAATGAGGATTGAGGATTGAGGATTGAGGATTGAGGATTTAAGATTGATGGCTGGGGATTGAGGATTGAAGATTGAGGATTAAGGATTGAGGATTGGGGTTGGGGATCTAGGATTGGAGATAGATTATTGAGGATTGAAAATTCAGGATTGAGGATTGAGGATTGAGAATTGAGAATTGAGGATGAGGACTGAGGGTTGAGGATTGAGGATTGAGGATTGAGGATTGCAGATTGAGTATTGAGGATTGAAGATTGAGGATTGAGGATTGAGGATTGAGGATTGAGGATTGAAGATTGAGGATTGGGTATTGAAGATTGAAGAATGAGGGTTGAGGATTGAGGATTGAGGGTTGAATATTGATGTTTGAGGTCTGAGGATTGAGGATTGACGATTGAGGATTAAGCATTGAGTATTGAGAATTGAAGATTGAGGATTGGGTATTGAAGATTGAAGAATGAGGGTTGAGGATTGAGGGTTGAGGATTGCAGATTGAGTATTGAGGATTGAAGATTGAGTATTGAGGATTGAAGATTGAGGACTGAGGATTGAGGATTGAGGATTGAGGATTGAGGATTTAGGATTGAGGACTGAAGATTGAGTATTGAGGATTGAAGATTGAGGATTGAGGATTGAGGATTGAGGATTGAGGATTTAAGATTGATGACTGGGGATTGAGGATTGAAGATTGAGGATTAAGGATTGAGGATTGGGGATTGGGGATCTAGGATTGGAGATAGATTATTGAGGATTGAAAATTCAGGATTGAGAATTGAGGATTGAGAATTGAGAATTGAGGATGAGGACAGAGGGTTGAGGATTGAGGATTGAGGATTGAGGATTGCAGATTGAGTATTGAGGATTGAAGACTGAGGATTGAGGATTGAGGATTGAGGATTGAGGATTGAGGATTGAGGATTGAAGATTGATTATTGAGGATTGAATATTGAGGATTGAGGATTGAGGATTGAGGATTGAGGATTGAGGATTGAAGATTGAGGATTGGGGATTGAGGATTGACGATTGAGGACTGAGTATTGAGGATTGAGAATTGAGGATTGAGGATTGAAGGATGAGGATTGAGGACTGAAGATTGAGTATTGATGATTGAAGATTGAGGATTGAGAATTGTGGATTGAAGATTGAGGATTGAGGATTGACGATTGAGAATTGAGAATTGAGGATGAGGACTGAGGGTTGAGGATTGAGGATTGAAAATTGAGGATTGGGGATTGAGGATTGAGGATTCAGAATGAGGGCTGAGGGTTGGAGGTTGACGTTTGAGTATTGAATCCTGAGAATTCAGGATATTCTATTGAGTATTGAGAATTGAGGATTGATGGTTGAGTTTTGAGGATTGAGGATTGAGGATAGAGGACTGAGTATTGAAGATTGAAGATTGTTGATTGAGGACTGAGGATTGACGCTTGAGGATAGAGGATTGAGGATGGAAGATTGAAGAGAGAGGACTGAGTGTTGAGGATTGAGCGTTGAGAATTGATGCTCGAGGATTGAGATTTGATTATTGAGTATTGTGGATTGAGTATTGAAACATGAGAATTCAGGATATTCTATTGAGTATTGAGAATTGAGGATTGATGGTTGAGTATTGAGGATTGATGGTTGAGGGTTGTGTTTTGAATATTGAGGATTGAGGATTGAGGATTGAGGATTGAGGATTGAAGATTGAGTATTGAGGACTGAATATTGAGGACTGAGGATTGAGGATTGAGGATTGAGGATTGATGGTTGAGGATTGGGGATTGAGGATTGACGATTGAGGATTGAGTATTGAGGACTGAGAATTGAGGATTGAGGATTGAAGATTGTGTATTGAGGATTGAAGATTGAAGTTTTAGGATTGAGGATTGAAGATTGAGGACTGAGTGTTGAGGGTTGAGTGATGAGGATTGATGCTTGTGGATTGAGATTTGAAGATTGAAGAATGGTAATTGAGTATTGAAAACTGTGAATTGAGTATATTCTATTGAGGATTGAGGATTGACAATTGATTGTTGAGGACTGAGGGCTGATGATTGAGGATTCAGGGTTGAGGATTGAGGATTGATGATTGAGAATTGAGAATTGAGGATGAGGACTGAGGGTTGAGGATTGAGGATTGAAAATTGAGGATTGAGGATTGAGGATTGAGGATTCAGAATGAGGGCTGAGGGTTGTGGATTGACGTTTGAGTATTGAATCCTGAGAATTCAGGATATTCTATTGAGTATTGAGAATTGAGGATTGATGGTTGAGTATTGAGGATTGAGGATTGAGGATTGAGGATAGAAGGTTGAGTATTGAAGATTGAGGATTGTTGATTGGGGATTGAGGATTGAGGATTGAGGATTCAGGATTGAGGATTGAAGATTGTGTATTGAGGATTGAAGATTGAGGATTGCGGATTGAGGATTGAGGGTTGAGGATTGAGGATTGAAAATTGAGGATTGAGGATTGAGGATTGAGGATTCAGAATGAGGGCTGAGGGTTGAAGATTGACGTTTGAGTATTGAATCCAGAGAATTCAGGATATTCTATTGAGTATTGAGAATTGAGGACTGATGGTTGAGTTTTGAGGATTGAGGATTGAGGATAGAGGACTGAGTATTGAAGATTGAAGATTGTTGATTGGGGATTGAGGTTTGAGGATTGAGGATTCAGCATTGAGAATTGAAGATTGAGTATTGAGGATTGACGATTGAGGATTGAGGATTGGGGATTGAGGATTGAGGATTGAGGATTGAAGATTCAGTATTGAGGATCGAAGATTGAGAATTGAAGATTGAGGATTGAGGATTGAAGATTGAGTGTTGAGGATTGAAGGCTGACGATTGAATATTGAGAATTGAGGATTGATGGTTGAGTATTGAGGATTGAAGTTTGAGGGTTGTGTGTTGAGTATTGAGGATTGAGGATTTCAGGTTTGAGGATTGAGGATTGAAGATTGAGTATTGAGGATTGAAGATTGAGGATTGCGGATTGAGGATTGAGGATTGAGGATTGAGGATTGATGTTTGTGGATTGAGATTTGAAGATTGAAGAATGGTGATTGAGTATTGAAAACTGTGAATTGAGGATATTCTATTGAGGATTGAGGATTGACAATTGATTGTTGAGGACTGAGAGCTGAAGATTGAGGATTCAGGGTTGAGGATTCGGGATTGAGGTTTGAGGACTGAGAATTGAGGTTTGAAGATTGAGGATTGAGGATTGACTCTTGAGGATTGAGGATTGAGGATGGAGGATTGAAGAGAGAGGACTGAGTGTTGAGGATTGAGTGTTGAGAATTGATGTTTGAGGATTGAGGTTTGATTATTGAATATTGTGGTTTGAGTACTCAACCATGAGAATTCAGGATATTCTATTGAGTATCGAGAATTCAGGATTGATGGTTGAGTATTGAGAATTTATGGTTGAGGGTCGTGTGTTGAATATTGAGGATTGAGGATTGAGGATTGAGGATTGTGGACTGGCGATTGAGGATTGAAGATTGAGGGTTAAGGACTGAGGATCGGGGATTGAGGATCTAGGATTGGAGATTGATTATTGAGGATTGAAGATTGAGGATTGAGGATTGAGAATTGAGGATGAGGACTGAGGGTAGAGGATTGAGGATTGATAATTGAGGATTGAGGATTGAGGATTGAGGATTCAGAATGAGGGCTGAGGGTTGAGGATTGACGCTTGAGTATTGAATCCTGAGAATTCAGGATATTCTATTGAGTACTGAGAATTGAGGATTGATGGTTGAGTATTGAGGATTGAGGATTGAAGATTGAGTGTTGAGGATTGAAGATTGAGGATTGAGGATTGAGGATTGAGGATTGAGGATTGAAGATTGAGGATTAAGGATTGAGGATTGAGGATTGAGGATTGAGGATTGAAGATTGAATATTGATGATTGAAGATCGAGGATTGAGGATTGAGTGTTGTGGATTGAGGACGAGGACTGAGGGTTGAATATTGATGTTTGAGGTCTGAGGATTGAGGATTGAGAATTGAGAATTAAGGATGAGGACTGAGGGTTGAGGATTGAGGTTTGAGGAATGAGGATTGAGGATTGAGGATTGAGGATTGAGGATTGAGGATTGAAGATTGAGGATTGGGGATTGAGGATTGACGATTGAGGACTGAGTATTGAGGATTGAGAATTGAGGATTGAGGATTGAACGTCGAGGATTGAGGCTTGAAGATTGAGTGTTGATGATTGAAGATTGAGGATTGAGGATTGAGTGTTGAGGATTGAGGATGTAAGATTGAGGACTGGGGATTGAGGATTGAAGATTGAGGATTAAGGATTGAGGATTGGGGATTGGTGTTCTAGGTTTGGAGACAGATTATTGAGGATTGAAGATTGAGGATTGAGGATTGAGGATTGAAGATTGAATATTGATGATTGAAGATCGAGGATTGAGGATTGAGTGTTGTGGATTGCAGATTGAGTATTGAGGATTGAAGATTGAGTATTGAGGATTGAAGATTGAGGATTGAGGATTGAGGATTGAGGATTTAAGATTGATGACTGGGGATTGAGGATTGAAGATTGAGGATTAAGGATTGAGGATTGGGGATTGGGGATCTAGGATTGGAGATAGATTATTGAGGATTGAAAATTCAGGATTGAGGATTGAGGATTGAGAATTGAGAATTGAGAATTGAGGATGAGGACAGAGGGTTGAGGATTGAGGATTGAGGATTGAGGATTGCAGATTGAGTATTGAGGATTGAAGACTGAGGATTGAGGATTGAGGATTGAGGATTGAGGATTGAGGATTGAGGATTGAAGATTGAGGATTGGGTATTGAAGATTGAAGAATGAGGGTTGAGGATTGAGGATTGAGGGTTGAATATTGATGTTTGAGGTCTGAGGATTGAGGACTGACGATTGAGGATTAAGGATTGAGTATTGAGAATTGAAGATTGAGGATTGGGTATTGAAGATTGAAGAATGAGGGTTGAGGATTGAGGATTGAGGATTGCAGATTGAGTATTGGGGATTGAAGATTGAGTATTGAGGATTGAAGATTGAGGATTGAGGATTGAGGATTGAGGATTGAGGATTGAGGATTGAGGATTTAGGATTGAGGACTGAAGATTGAGTATTGAGGATTGAAGATTGAGGATTGAGGATTGAAGATTGAGGATTGAGGATTTAAGATTGATGACTGGGGATTGAGGATTGAAGATTGAGGATTAAGGATTGAGGATTGGGGATTGGGGATCTAGGATTGGAGATAGATTATTGAGGATTGAAAATTCAGGATTGAGAATTGAGGATTGAGAATTGAGAATTGAGGATGAGGACAGAGGGTTGAGGATTGAGGATTGAGGATTGAGGATTGCAGATTGAGTATTGAGGATTGAAGACTGAGGATTGAGGATTGAGGATTGAGGATTGAGGATTGAGGATTGAGGATTGAAGATTGATTATTGAGGATTGAATATTGAGGATTGAGGTTTGAGGATTGAGGATTGAGGATTGAGGATTGAAGATTGAGGATTGGGGATTGAGGATTGACGATTGAGGACTGAGTATTGAGGATTGAGAATTGAGGATTGAGGATTGAAGGATGAGGATTGAGGACTGAAGATTGAGTATTGATGATTGAAGATTGAGGATTGAGGATTGAGTGTTGAGGATTGAGGATTTAAGATTCAGCACTGGAGATTGAGGATTAAGGATTGAGGATTGGGGATTTGGGATCTAGGATTCGAGATAGATTATTGAGGATTGAAGATTGAGAATTGAGGATTGAGGATTGAAGATTGAGTGTTGAGGATTGAAGATTGAGGATTGAGGATTGAGGATTGAGGATTGAGGATTGAAGATTGAGGATTAAGGATTGAGGATTGAGGATTGAGGATTGAGGATTGAAGATTGAATATTGATGATTGAAGATCGAGGATTGAGGATTGAGTGTTGTGGATTGAGGACGAGGACTGAGGGTTGAATATTGATGTTTGAGTTCTGAGGATTGAGGATTGAGGATTGAGGATTGAGAATTGAGAATTAAGGATGAGGACTGAGGGTTGAGGATTGAGGTTTGAGGAATGAGGATTGAGGATTGAGGATTGAGGATTGAGGATTGAGGATTGAAGATTGAGGATTGGGGATTGAGGATTGACGATTGAGGACTGAGTATTGAGGATTGAGAATTAAGGATTGAGGATTGAACGTCGAGGATTGAGGCTTGAAGATTGAGTGTTGATGATTGAAGATTGAGGATTGAGGATTGAGTGTTGAGGATTGAGGATGTAAGATTGAGGACTGGGGATTGAGGATTGAAGATTGAGGAGTAAGGACTGAGGATTGGGGATTGGTGTTCTATGTTTGGAGACAGATTATTGAGGATTGAAGATTGAGGATTGAGGATTGAGGATTGAGAATTGAGAATTGAGGATGAGGACTGAGGGTTGAGGATTGAGGATTGAAAATTGAGGATTGAGGATTGAGGATTGAGGATTCAGAATGAGGGCTGAGGGTTGAGGATTGATTTTTGAGTATTGAATCCTGAGAATTCAGGATAATCTATTGAGTATTGAGAATTGAGTATTGATGGTTGAGTATTGATGATTGAGTATTGAGTATTGAGGATTGAGGATTGAAGGTTGAATTTTGATGAATGAAAATCGAGGATTCAGGATTGAGGGTTGTGGATTGAGGACGAGGACTGAGGGTTGGGTATTGATGCTTGAGGACTGAGGAATGAGGATTGAGGATTGCGAATTGAGGATTGAGGATTGAAGATTGAAGATTGGGTATTGAGGATTGAAGAATGAGGATTGAGGGTTGAGTATTAAGGATTGAGGGTTGAAGATTGAGTATTAAGGATTGAAGATTGAGGATTGAGGATTGAAGACTGAGTGTTGAGGATTGAAGTATGAGGATTGAGGATTGAGGATTGAGGATTGAGGATTGAAGATTGAGGATTCAGGATTGAGGATTGAGGATTGAGGATTGAGGATTGAAGATTGAATATTGATGATTGAAGATCGAGGATTGAGGATTGAGTGTTGTGGATTGAGGACGAGGACTGAGGGTTGAATATTGATGTTTGAGGTCTGAGGATTGAGGATTGAGGATTGAGGATTAAGGATTGTGAATTGAGAATTGAAGATTGAGGATTGGGTATTGAAGATTGAAGAATGAGGGTTGAGGGTTGAGGATTGAGGATTGCAGATTGAGTATTGAGGATTGAAGATTGTGGATTGAGGATTGAGGATTGAGGATTGAGGATTGAGGATTGAGGATTGAGGATTGAGGATTGAATATTGAGTATTGAGGATTGAAGAATGAGTATTGAGGATTGAGGATTGAGGATTGAGGATGTAAGATTGATGACTGGGAATTGAGGATTGAAGATTGAGGATTAAGGATTGAGGATTGGGGATTGGGGGTCTAGGATTGGAGATAGATTATTGAGGATTGAAAATTCAGGATTGAGGATTGAGGATTGAGAATTCAGAATTGAGGATGAGGACTGAGTGTTGAGGATTGAGGATTGAGGATTGAGGATTGCAGATTGAGTATTGAGGATTGAAGATTGAGGATTGAGGATTGAGGATTGAGGATTGAGGATTGAGGATTGAGGATTGAGGATTGAGGATTGAAGATTGATTATTGAGGATTAAATACGGAGGATTGAGGATTGAGGATTGAGGATTGAGGATTGAAGATTGAGGATTGGGGATTGAGGATTGACGATTGAGGACTGAGTATTGAGGATTGAGAATTGAGGATTGAGGATTGAAGGATGAGGATTGAGGTCTGAAGATTGAGTATTGATGATTGAAGATTGAGGATTGAGGATTGAGTGTTGAGGATTGAGGATTTAAGATTGAGCACTGGAGATTGAGGATTGAAGATTGAGGATTAAGGATTGAGGATTGGGGATTGGGGATCTAGGATTGGAGATAGATTATTGAGGATTGAAGATTGAGGATTGAGGATTGAGGATTGAGAATTGAGAATTGAGGATGAGGACTGAGGGTAGAGGATTGAGGATTGAAAATTGAGGATTGAGGGTTGAGGATTGAGGATTCAGAATGAGGGCTGAGTGTTCAGGATTGATTTTTGCGTATTGAATCCTGAGAATTCAGGATAATCTATTGAGTATTGAGAATTGAGTATTGATGGTTGAGTATTGATGATTGAGTATTGAGTATTGAGGATTGAGGATTGAAGGTTGAATATTGATGAATGAAAATCGAGGATTCAGGATTGAGGGTTGTGGATTGAGGACGAGGTCTGAGGGTTGAGTATTGATGCTTGTGGACCGAGGAATGAGGATTGGGGATTGCGAATTGAGGACTGAGGATTGAAGATTGAGGATTAAGGATTGAGTATTGAGAATTGAAGATTGAGGATTGGGTATTGAAGATTGAAGGATGAGGGTTGAGGATTGAGGATTGAGGATTGCAGATTGAGTATTGAGGATTGAAGATTGAGTATTGAGGATTGAAGATTGAGGATTGAGGATTGAGGATTGAGGATTGAGGATTGAGGATTGAGGATTGAGGATTGAAGGTCGAGTATTGAGGATTGAAGAATGAGGATTGAGGATTGAGGATTGAGGATTGAGGATTTAAGATTGATGACTGGGGATTGAGGATTGAAGATTGAGGATTAAGGATTGAGGATTGGGGATTGGGGATCTAGGATTGGAGATAGATTATTGAGGATTGAAAATTCAGGATTGAGGATTGAGGATTGAGAATTGAGAATTGAGGATGAGG
The DNA here is from genome assembly GCF_051401765.1 of Calliopsis andreniformis. Taxonomy (NCBI): domain Eukaryota; kingdom Metazoa; phylum Arthropoda; class Insecta; order Hymenoptera; family Andrenidae; genus Calliopsis; species Calliopsis andreniformis. The sequence continues at coordinate 2,359,611 of NW_027480467.1, read as the reverse complement.
ACTGAGGGTTGAGGATTGAGGATTGAGGATTGAGGATTGCAGATTGAGTATTGAGGATTGAAGATTGAGGATTGAGGATTGAGGATTGAGGATTGAGGATTGAGGATTGAGGATTGAAGATTGATTATTGAGGATTGAATATTGAGGATTGAGGATTGAGGATTGAGGATTGAGGATTGAAGATTGAGGATTGGGGATTGAGGATTGACGATTGAGGACTGAGTATTGAGGATTGAGAATTGAGGATTGAGGATTGAAGGATGAGGATTGAGGACTGAAGATTGAGTATTGATGACTGAAGATTCAGGATTGAGGATTGAGTGTTGAGGATTGAGGATTTAAGATTGAGCACTGGAGATTGAGGATTGAAGATTGAGGATTAAGGATTGAGGATTGGGGATTGGGGATCTAGGATTGGAGATAGATTATTGAGGATTGAAGGTTGAGGATTGAGGATTGAGGATTGAGAATTGAGAATTGAGGATGAGGACTGAGGGTAGAGGATTGAGGATTGAAAATTGAGGATTGCGGATTGAGGATTGAGGATTCAGAATGAGGGCTGAGGGTTGAGGATTGACGTTTGAGTATTGAATCCTGAGAATTCAGGATATTCTATTGAGTATTGAGAATTGAGGATTGGTGGTTGAGTATTGAGGATTGAGGATTGATGATAGAGGGTTGAGTATTGAAGATTGAGGATTGTTGATTGGGGATTGAGGATTGAGTATTGAGGATAGAGGATTGAGGATTGAAGATTGACGACTGAGTGTTGAGGGTTGAGTGATGAGAATTGATGTTTGTGGATTGAGATTTGAAGATTGAAGAATGGTGATTGAGTATTGAAAACTGTGAATTGAGGATGTTCTATTGAGGATTGAGGACTGACAATTGATTGTTGAGGACTGAGGGCTGAAGATTGAGGATTCAGGGTTGAGGATTCGGGATTGAAGATTGAGGATTGAGGATTGAGTGTTGAGGATTGAGGATTTAAGATAGAGGACTGGGGATTGAGGATTGAAGATTGAGGATTGAGGATTGAAGATTGAGTGTTGAGGATTGAAGATTGAGGATTGAGGATTGAGGATTGAGGATTGAGGATTGAAGATTGAGGATTGAGGATTGAGGATTGAGGATTGAGGATTGAGGATTGAAGATTGAATATTGATGATTGAAGATCGAGGATTGAGGATTGAGTGTTGTGGATTGCAGATTGAGTATTGAGGATTGAAGATTGAGTATTGAGGATTGAAGATTGAGGATTGAGGATTGAGGACTGAAGATTGAGTATTGAGGATTGAAGAATGAGGATTGAGGATTGAGGATTGAGGATTGAGGATTGAGGATTGAGGATTGAAGATTGAGGATTGGGTATTGAAGATTGAAGAATGAGGGTTGAGGATTGAGGATTGAGGATTGCAGATTGAGTATTGAGGATTGAAGATTGAGTATTGAGGATTGAAGATTGAGGATTGAGGATTGAGGATTGAGGATTGAGGATTGAGGATTTAGGATTGAGGACTGAAGATTGAGTATTGAGGATTGAAGATTGAGGATTGAGGATTGAGGATTGAGGATTGAGGATTTAAGATTGATGACTGGGGATTGAGGATTGAAGATTGAGGATTAAGGATTGAGGATTGGGGATTGGGCATCTATGATTGGAGATAGATTATTGAGGATTGAAAATTCAGGATTGAGAATTGAGGATTGAGAATTGAGAATTGAGGATGAGGACAGAGGGTTGAGGATTGAGGATTGAGGATTGAGGATTGCAGATTGAGTATTGAGGATTGAAGACTGAGGATTGAGGATTGAGGATTGAGGATTGAGGATTGAGGATTGAGGATTGAAGATTGATTATTGAGGATTGAATATTGAGGATTGAGGATTAAGGATTGAGGATTGAGGATTGAGGATTGAAGATTGAGGATTGGGGATTGAGGATTGACGATTGAGGACTGAGTATTGAGGATTGAGAATTGAGGATTGAGGATTGAAGGATGAGGATTGAGGACTGAAGATTGAGTATTGATGATTGAAGATTGAGGATTGAGGATTGAGTGTTGAGGATTGAGGATTTAAGATTCAGCACTGGAGATTGAGGATTGAAGATTGAGGATTAAGGATTGAGGATTGGGGATTTGGGATCTAGGATTGGAGATAGATTATTGAGGATTGAAGATTGAGAATTGAGGATTGAGGATTGAAGATTGAGTGTTGAGGATTGAAGATTGAGGATTGAGGATTGAGGATTGAGGATTGAGGATTGAAGATTGAGGATTAAGGATTGAGGATTGAGGATTGAGGATTGAGGATTGAAGATTGAATATTGATGATTGAAGATCGAGGATTGAGGATTGAGTGTTGTGGATTGAGGACGAGGACTGAGGGTTGAATATTGATGTTTGAGGTCTGAGGATTGAGGATTGAGGATTGAGGATTGAGAATTGAGAATTAAGGATGAGGACTGAGGGTTGAGGATTGAGGTTTGAGGAATGAGGATTGAGGATTGAGGATTGAGGATTGAGGATTGAGGATTGAAGATTGAGGATTGGGGATTGAGGATTGACGATTGAGGACTGAGTATTGAGGATTGAGAATTAAGGATTGAGGATTGAACGTCGAGGATTGAGGCTTGAAGATTGAGTGTTGATGATTGAAGATTGAGGATTGAGGATTGAGTGTTGAGGATTGAGGATGTAAGATTGAGGACTGGGGATTGAGGATTGAAGATTGAGGATTAAGGATTGAGGATTGGGGATTGGTGTTCTAGGTTTGGAGACAGATTATTGAGGATTGAAGATTGAGGATTGAGGATTGAGGATTGAGAATTGAGAATTGAGAATTGAGGATGAGGACTGAGGGTTGAGGATTGAGGATTGAAAATTGAGGATTGAGGATTGAGGATTGAGGATTCAGAATGAGGGCTGAGGGTTGAGGATTGATTTTTGAGTATTGAATCCTGAGAATTCAGGATAATCTATTGAGTATTGAGAATTGAGTATTGATGGTTGAGTATTGATGATTGAGTATTGAGTATTGAGGATTGAGGATTGAAGGTTGAATTTTGATGAATGAAAATCGAGGATTCAGGATTGAGGGTTGTGGATTGAGGACGAGGACTGAGGGTTGAGTATTGATGCTTGAGGACTGAGGAATGAGGATTGAGGATTGCGAATTGAGGATTGAGGATTGAAGATTGAAGATTGGGTATTGAGGATTGAAGAATGAGGATTGAGGGTTGAGTATTAAGGATTGAGGGTTGAAGATTGAGTATTAAGGATTGAAGATTGAGGATTGAGGATTGAAGACTGAGTGTTGAGGATTGAAGATTGAGGATTGAGGATTGAGGATTGAGGATTGAGGATTGAAGATTGAGGATTCAGGATTGAGGATTGAGGATTGAGGATTGAGGATTGAAGATTGAATATTGATGATTGAAGATCGAGGATTGAGGATTGAGTGTTGTGGATTGAGGACGAGGACTGAGGGTTGAATATTGATGTTTGAGGTCTGAGGATTGAGGATTGAGGATTGAGGATTAAGGATTGTGAATTGAGAATTTAAGATTGAGGATTGGGTATTGAAGATTGAAGAATGAGGGTTGAGGGTTGAGGATTGAGGATTGCAGATTGAGTATTGAGGATTGAAGATTGAGGATTGAGGATTGAGGATTGAGGATTGAGGATTGAGGATTGAGGATTGAGGATTGAATATTGAGTATTGAGGATTGAAGAATGAGGATTGAGGATTGAGGATTGAGGATTGAGGATGTAAGATTGATGACTGGGAATTGAGGATTGAAGATTGAGGATTAAGGATTGAGGATTGGGGATTGGAGATCTAGGATTGGAGATAGATTATTGAGGATTGAAAATTCAGGATTGAGGATTGAGGATTGAGAATTGAGAATTGAGGATGAGGACTGAGGGTTGAGTATTGAGGATTGAGGATTGAGGATTGCAGATTGAGTATTGAGGATTGAAGGTTGAGGATTGGGTATTGAAGATTGAAGGATGAGGGTTGAGGATTGAGGATTGAGGATTGCAGATTGAGTATTGAGGATTGAAGATTGAGTATTGAGGATTGAAGACTGAGGATTGAGGATTGAGGATTGAGGATTGAGGATTGAGGATTGAGGATTGAGGATTGAAGGTCGAGTATTGAGGATTGAAGAATGAGGATTGAGGATTGAGGATTGAGGATTGAAGATTGATTATTGAGGATTGAATACGGAGGATTGAGGATTGCGAATTGAGGACTGAGGATTGAAGATTGAGGATTAAGGATTGAGTATTGAGAATTGAAGATTGAGGATTGGGTATTGAAGATTGAAGGATGAGGGTTGAGGATTGAGGATTGAGGATTGCAGATTGAGTATTGAGGATTGAAGATTGAGTATTGAGGATTGAAGACTGAGGATTGAGGATTGAGGATTGAGGATTGAGGATTGAGGATTGAGGATTGAGGATTGAGGATTGAAGGTCGAGTATTGAGGATTGAAGAATGAGGATTGAGGATTGAGGATTGAGGATTGAAGATTGATTATTGAGGATTGAATACGGAGGATTGAGGATTGAGGATTGAGGATTGAGGATTGAAGATTGAGGATTGGGGATTGAGGATTGACGATTGAGGACTGAGTATTGAGGATTGAGAATTGAGGATTGAGGATTGAAGGATGAGGATTGAGGTCTGAAGATTGAGTATTGATGATTGAAGATTGAGGATTGAGGATTGAGTGTTGAGGATTGAGGATTTAAGATTGAGCACTGGAGATTGAGGATTGAAGATTGAGGATTAAGGATTGAGGATTGGGGATTGGGGATCTAGGATTGGAGATAGATTATTGAGGATTGAAGATTGAGGATTGAGGATTGAGGATTGAGAATTGAGAATTGAGGATGAGGACTGAGGGTAGAGGATTGAGGATTGAAAATTGAGGATTGAGGGTTGAGGATTGAGGATTCAGAATGAGGGCTGAGTGTTGAGGATTGACGTTTGAGTATTGAATCCTGACAATTCAGGATATTTTATTGAGTATTGAGAATTGAGGATTGATGGTTGAGTATTGAGGATTGAGAATTGAGGATTGAGGATAGAGGGTTGAGTATTGGAGATTGAGGATTGTTGATTGGGGATTGAGGATTGAGGATTGAGGATTCAGGATTGAGGATTGAAGATTGAGTATTGAGGATTGAAGATTGAGGATTGATGATTGAGGATGAGGATTGAGGGTTGAGGATTGAAGATTGAGGATTGAGGACTGAGGATTGAAGGTTGAGGATTAAGGATTGAGGATTGAGGATTGAGGATTGAGGATTGAGGATTGAGGATTGAAGATTCAGTATTGAGGATCGAAGATTGTCAATTGAAGATTGAGGGTTTAGGATTGAAGATTGAGTGTTGAGGATTGAAGGCTGATGATTGAGTATTGAGAATTGAGGATTGATGGTTGTGTATTGAGGATTGAACTTTGAGGGTTGTGTGTTGAATATTGAGGATTGAGGATTTCAGGATTGAGGATTGAGGAATGAAGATTGAGTATTGAGGATTGAAGATTGAGGATTGCGGATTGAGGATTGAGGATTGAGGATTGAGGATTGAAGATTGAAGATTGAGTTTTGAGGATTGAAGGTTGAGGATTGAGGATTGTGGATTGAGGATTGAGGATTGAAGATTGAGGATTGAGGATTGAGGGCTGAGTGTTGAGGATTGAGGACGAGGACTGACGGTTGACGATTGAGGTTTGAGGATTGAGTTTTGAGGAATGATGGCAGAGGATTGGGGATTGAGAATTGAGGATTGAGTATTGAGGATTGAGGATTGAGGATTGCAGATTGAGTATTGTGGATTGAAGATTGAGGATTGAGGATTGAGGATTGAGGATTGAGGATTGAGGGTTGAGGATTGAAGATTGAGGACTGAGTGTTGAGGGTAGAGTGATGAGAATTGATGTTTGTGGATTGAGATTTGAAGATTGAAGATTGGGGATTGAGTATTGAAAACTGAGAATTCAGGATATTCTGTTGAGTATTGAGAATTGAGCATTTATGGTTGATGTCTGAGGATTGAAGATCGAGGATTGAGGATTGAGTGTTGTGGATTGAGGACGAGGACTGAGGGTTGAATATTGATGTTTGAGGTCTGAGGATTGAGGATTGAGGATTGAGGATTAAGGATTGTGAATTGAGAATTTAAGATTGAGGATTGGGTATTGAAGATTGAAGAATGAGGGTTGAGGGTTGAGGATTGAGGATTGCAGATTGAGTATTGAGGATTGAAGATTGAGGATTGAGGATTGAGGATTGAGGATTGAGGATTGAGGATTGAGGATTGAGGATTGAATATTGAGTATTGAGGATTGAAGAATGAGGATTGAGGATTGAGGATTGAGGATTGAGGATGTAAGATTGATGACTGGGAATTGAGGATTGAAGATTGAGGATTAAGGATTGAGGATTGGGGATTGGAGATCTAGGATTGGAGATAGATTATTGAGGATTGAAAATTCAGGATTGAGGATTGAGGATTGAGAATTGAGAATTGAGGATGAGGACTGAGGGTTGAGTATTGAGGATTGAGGATTGAGGATTGCAGATTGAGTATTGAGGATTGAAGGTTGAGGATTGGGTATTGAAGATTGAAGGATGAGGGTTGAGGATTGAGGATTGAGGATTGCAGATTGAGTATTGAGGATTGAAGATTGAGTATTGAGGATTGAAGACTGAGGATTGAGGATTGAGGATTGAGGATTGAGGATTGAGGATTGAGGATTGAGGATTGAAGGTCGAGTATTGAGGATTGAAGAATGAGGATTGAGGATTGAGGATTGAGGATTGAAGATTGATTATTGAGGATTGAATACGGAGGATTGAGGATTGCGAATTGAGGACTGAGGATTGAAGATTGAGGATTAAGGATTGAGTATTGAGAATTGAAGATTGAGGATTGGGTATTGAAGATTGAAGGATGAGGGTTGAGGATTGAGGATTGAGGATTGCAGATTGAGTATTGAGGATTGAAGATTGAGTATTGAGGATTGAAGACTGAGGATTGAGGATTGAGGATTGAGGATTGAGGATTGAGGATTGAGGATTGAGGATTGAAGGTCGAGTATTGAGGATTGAAGAATGAGGATTGAGGATTGAGGATTGAGGATTGAAGATTGATTATTGAGGATTGAATACGGAGGATTGAGGATTGAGGATTGAGGATTGAGGATTGAAGATTGAGGATTGGGGATTGAGGATTGACGATTGAGGACTGAGTATTGAGGATTGAGAATTGAGGATTGAGGATTGAAGGATGAGGATTGAGGTCTGAAGATTGAGTATTGATGATTGAAGATTGAGGATTGAGGATTGAGTGTTGAGGATTGAGGATTTAAGATTGAGCACTGGAGATTGAGGATTGAAGATTGAGGATTAAGGATTGAGGATTGGGGATTGGGGATCTAGGATTGGAGATAGATTATTGAGGATTGAAGATTGAGGATTGAGGATTGAGGATTGAGAATTGAGAATTGAGGATGAGGACTGAGGGTAGAGGATTGAGGATTGAAAATTGAGGATTGAGGGTTGAGGATTGAGGATTCAGAATGAGGGCTGAGTGTTGAGGATTGACGTTTGAGTATTGAATCCTGACAATTCAGGATATTTTATTGAGTATTGAGAATTGAGGATTGATGGTTGAGTATTGAGGATTGAGAATTGAGGATTGAGGATAGAGGGTTGAGTATTGGAGATTGAGGATTGTTGATTGGGGATTGAGGATTGAGGATTGAGGATTCAGGATTGAGGATTGAAGATTGAGTATTGAGGATTGAAGATTGAGGATTGATGATTGAGGATGAGGATTGAGGGTTGAGGATTGAAGATTGAGGATTGAGGACTGAGGATTGAAGGTTGAGGATTAAGGATTGAGGATTGAGGATTGAGGATTGAGGATTGAGGATTGAGGATTGAAGATTCAGTATTGAGGATCGAAGATTGTCAATTGAAGATTGAGGGTTTAGGATTGAAGATTGAGTGTTGAGGATTGAAGGCTGATGATTGAGTATTGAGAATTGAGGATTGATGGTTGTGTATTGAGGATTGAACTTTGAGGGTTGTGTGTTGAATATTGAGGATTGAGGATTTCAGGATTGAGGATTGAGGAATGAAGATTGAGTATTGAGGATTGAAGATTGAGGATTGCGGATTGAGGATTGAGGATTGAGGATTGAGGATTGAAGATTGAAGATTGAGTTTTGAGGATTGAAGGTTGAGGATTGAGGATTGTGGATTGAGGATTGAGGATTGAAGATTGAGGATTGAGGATTGAGGGCTGAGTGTTGAGGATTGAGGACGAGGACTGACGGTTGACGATTGAGGTTTGAGGATTGAGTTTTGAGGAATGATGGCAGAGGATTGGGGATTGAGAATTGAGGATTGAGTATTGAGGATTGAGGATTGAGGATTGCAGATTGAGTATTGTGGATTGAAGATTGAGGATTGAGGATTGAGGATTGAGGATTGAGGATTGAGGGTTGAGGATTGAAGATTGAGGACTGAGTGTTGAGGGTAGAGTGATGAGAATTGATGTTTGTGGATTGAGATTTGAAGATTGAAGATTGGGGATTGAGTATTGAAAACTGAGAATTCAGGATATTCTGTTGAGTATTGAGAATTGAGCATTTATGGTTGATGTCTGAGGATTGAAGATTGAGGATTCAGGATTGAGGATTCAGAATTGAGGTTTGTGGACTGAGGATTGAGGATTGAAGATTGGGTATTGAGGATTGAAGATAGAAGATTGAGGATTGAGGATTGAGGATTGAGGTTTGAGGGTTGAGGATCAGGGCTGAGGGTTGAGGATTGATGTTTGAGGAGTGAGGACTGAGGATTGAGGATTGAGGATTGCAGATTGAGTATTGAGGATTGAAGATTGAGGATTGAGGATTGAGGATTGAGGATTGAGGATTGAGGACTGAGTATTGAGGATTGAAGATTGTGGACTGAGTGTTGAGTGTTGAGTGATGAGAATTGATGTTTGTGGATTGAGATTTGAAGATTGAATGTTGGGGATTGAGTATTGAAAACTGTGATTTGAGGATATTCTATTGAGGATTGAGGATTGATGATGGAAGAATGAAGAGAGAGTACTGAGTGTTGAGGATTGAGTGTTGAGAATTGATGTTTGAGGATTGAGATTTGATTATTGAATATTGTGGATTGAGTATTGAAACATGAGAATTCAGGATATTCTATTGAGTATTGAGAATTGATGATTGATGGTTGAGTATTGAGGATTGAAGATTGAGTATTCAGGATTGAAGATTGAGGATTGAGGATTAAGGATTGAGGATTGAGGATTGAAGATTGAGGATTGGGGATTGAGGATTGACGATTGAGGATTGAGTATTCAGGACTGAGAATTGAGGATTGAGGATTGAGGATTTAGGATTGAGGACTGAAGATTGAGTATTGAGGATTGAAGATTGAGGATTGAGGATTGAGGATTGAGGATTGAGGATTTAAGATTGATGACTGGGGATTGAGGATTGAAGATTGAGGATTAAGGATTGAGGATGGGGATTGGGGATCTAGGATTGGAGATAGATTATTGAGGATTGAAAATTCAGGATTGAGAATTGAGGATTGAGAATTGAGAATTGAGGATGAGGACAGAGGGTTGAGGATTGAGGATTGAGGATTGAGGATTGCAGATTGAGTATTGAGGATTGAAGACTGAGGATTGAGGATTGAGGATTGAGGATTGAGGATTGAGGATTGAGGATTGAAGATTGATTATTGAGGATTGAATATTGAGGATTGAGGATTGAGGATTGAGGATTGAGGATTGAGGATTGAAGATTGAGGATTGGGGATTGAGGATTGACGATTGAGGACTGAGTATTGAGGATTGAGAATTGAGGATTGAGGATTGAAGGATGAGGATTGAGGACTGAAGATTGAGTATTGATGATTGAAGATTGAGGATTGAGGATTGAGTGTTGAGGATTGAGGATTTAAGATTCAGCACTGGAGATTGAGGATTGAAGATTGAGGATTAAGGATTGAGGATTGGGGATTTGGGATCTAGGATTGGAGATAGATCATTGAGGATTGAAGATTGAGAATTGAGGATTGAGGATTGAGAATTGAGAATTAAGTATGAGGACTGAGGGTTGAGGATTGAGGTTTGAGGAATGAGGATTGAGGATTGAGGATTGAGGATTGAGGATTGAGGATTGAAGATTGAGGATTGGGGATTGAGGATTGACGATTGAGGACTGAGTATTGAGGATTGAGAATTGAGGATTGAGGATTGAGGATTGAAGGTTGAGGATTGAGGATTGAAGATTGAGTATTGATGATTGAAGATTGAGGATTGAGGATTGAGTGTTGAGGATTGGGGATTTAAGATTGAGGACTGGGGATTGAGGATTGAAGATTGAGGATTAAGTATTGAGGATTGGGGATTGGAGATCTAGGATTGGAGATAGATTATTGAGGATTGAAGATTGAGAATTGAGGATTGAGGATTGAGAATTGAGAATTAAGTATGAGGACTGAGGGTTGAGGATTCAGGTTTGAGGAGTGAGGATTGAGGATTGAGGATTGAGGATTGAGGATTGAGGATTGAGGATTGAGGATTGAGGATTGAAGATTGAGGATTGGGGATTGAGGATTGACGATTGAGGACTGAGTATTGAGGATTGAGAATTGAGGATTGAGGATTGAAGGTTGAGGATTGAGGATTGAAGATTGAGTATTGATGATTGAAGATTGAGGATTGAGGATTGAGTGTTGAGGATTGGGGATTTAAGATTGAGGACTGGGGATTGAGGATTGAAGATTGAGGATTAAGTATTGAGGATTGGGGATTGGAGATCTAGGATTGGAGATAGATTATTGAGGATTGAAGGTTGAGGATTGAGGATTGAGGATTGAGAATTGAGAATTGAGGATGAGGAGTTAGGGTTGAGGATTGAGGATTGAAAATTGAGGATTGAGGATTGAGGATTGAGGATTCAGATTGAGGGCTGAGTGTTGAGGATTGACGTTTGAGTATTGAATCCTGACAATTCAGGATATTCTATTGAGTATTGAGAATTGAGGATTGATGGTTGAGTATTGAGGATTGAGAATTGAGGATTGAGGATAGAGGGTTGAGTATTGGAGATTGAGGATTGTTGATTGGGGATTGAGGATTGAGGATTGAGGATTCAGGATTGAGGATTGAAGATTGAGTATTGAGGATTGAAGATTGAGGATTGATGATTGAGGATGAGGATTGAGGGTTGAGGATTGAAGATTGAGGATTGAGGACTGAGGATTGAAGGTTGAGGATTAAGGATTGAGGATTGAGGATTGAGGATTGAGGATTGAGGATTGAAGATTCAGTATTGAGGATCGAAGATTGTCAATTGAAGATTGAGGGTTTAGGATTGAAGATTGAGTGTTGAGGATTGAAGGCTGATGATTGAGTATTGAGAATTGAGGATTGATGGTTGTGTATTGAGGATTGAACTTTGAGGGTTGTGTGTTGAATATTGAGGATTGAGGATTTCAGGATTGAGGATTGAGGAATGAAGATTGAGTATTGAGGATTGAAGATTGAGGATTGCGGATTGAGGATTGAGGATTGAGGATTGAGGATTGAAGATTGAAGATTGAGTTTTGAGGATTGAAGGTTGAGGATTGAGGATTGTGGATTGAGGATTGAGGATTGAAGATTGAGGATTGAGGATTGAGGGCTGAGTGTTGAGGATTGAGGACGAGGACTGACGGTTGACGATTGAGGTTTGAGGATTAAGTTTTGAGGAATGATGGCAGAGGATTGGGGATTGAGAATTGAGGATTGAGTATTGAGGATTGAGGATTGAGGATTGCAGGTTGAGTATTGTGGATTGAAGATTGAGGATTGAGGATTGAGGATTGAGGATTGAGGATTGAGGGTTGAGGATTGAAGATTGAGGACTGAGTGTTGAGGGTAGAGTGATGAGAATTGATGTTTGTGGATTGAGATTTGAAGATTGAAGATTGGGGATTGAGTATTGAAAACTGAGAATTCAGGATATTCTGTTGAGTATTGAGAATTGAGCATTTATGGTTGATGTCTGAGGATTGAAGATTGAGGATTCAGGGTTGAGGATTCAGAATTGAGGTTTGTGGACTGAGGATTGAGGATTGAAGATTGGGTATTGAGGATTGAAGATAGAAGATTGAGGATTGAGGATTGAGGATTGAGGTTTGAGGGTTGAGGATCAGGGCTGAGGGTTGAGGATTGATGTTTGAGGAGTGAGGACTGAGGGTTGAGGATTGAGGATTGCAGATTGAGTATTGTGGATTGAAGATTGAGGATTGAGGATTGAGGATTGAGGATTGAGGATTGAGGACTGAGTATTGAGGATTGAAGATTGTGGACTGAGTGTTGAGTGTTGAGTGATGAGAATTGATGTTTGTGGATTGAGATTTGAAGATTGAATGTTGGGGATTGAGTATTGAAAACTGTGATTTGAGGATATTCTATTGAGGATTGAGGATTGATGATGGAAGAATGAAGAGAGAGTACTGAGTGTTGAGGATTGAGTGTTGAGAATTGATGTTTGAGGATTGAGATTTGATTATTGAATATTGTGGATTGAGTATTGAAACATGAGAATTCAGGATATTCTATTGAGTATTGAGAATTGAGGATTGATGGTTGAGTATTGAGGATTGAGGATTGAAGATTGAGGATTGAGGATTGAGGATTGAGGATTGAAGATTGAATATTGATGATTGAAGATCGAGGATTGTGGATTGAGTGTTGTGGATTGAGGACGAGGACTGAGGGTTGAACTTTGATGTTTGAGGTCTGAGGATTGAGGATTGAGGATTGAGAATTGAGGATTGAGTATTGAGGATTGAAGATTGAGTATTGGGTATTGAAGATTGAAGGATGAGTGTTGAGGATTGAGGATTGAGGATTGAGGATTGCGGATTGAGTATTGAGGATTGAAGATTGAGGATTGAGGATTGAGGATTGAGGATTGAGGATTGAGGATTCAGAATTGTGGATTGAAGATTGAGGATTGAGGATTGACGATTGAGAATTGAGAATTGAGGATGAGGACTGAGGGTTGAGGATTGAGGATTGAAAATTGAGGATTGGGGATTGAGGATTGATGATTCAGAATGAGGGCTGAGGGTTGAAGATTGACGTTTGAGTATTGAATCCTGAGAATTCAGGATATTCTATTGAGTATTGAGAATTGAGGATTGATTGTTGAGTTTTGAGGATTGAGGATTGAGGATAGAGGACTGAGTATTGAAGATTGAAGATTGTTGATTGAGGATTGAGGATTGACGCTTGAGGATAGAGGATTGAGGATGGAAGATTGAAGAGAGAGGACTGAGTGTTGAGGATTGAGCGTTGAGAATTGATGTTCGAGGATTGAGATTTGATTATTGAGTATTGTGGATTGAGTATTGAAACATGAGAATGCAGGATATTCTATTGAGTATTGAGAATTGAGGATTGATGGTTGAGTATTGAGGATTGAGGATTGAGGATTGAGGATAGAAGGTTGAGTATTGAAGATTGAGGATTGTTGATTGGGGATTGAGGATTGAGGATTGAGGATTCAGGATTGAGGATTGAAGATTGAGTATTGTGGATTGAAGATTGAGGATTGAGGATTGAGGATTGAGGATTGAGGATTGAGGGTTGAGGATTGAAGATTGAGGACTGAGTGTTGAGGGTAGAGTGATGAGAATTGATGTTTGTGGATAGAGATTTGAAGATTGCAGATTGAGTATTAAGTATTGATAACTGTGAATTGAGGATAATCTATTGAGGATTGAGGATTGACAACTGATTGTTGAGGACTGAGGGCTGAGGATTGAGGATTGAGGATTGAGGATTGAGGATTGAGGACTGAAGATTGAGTATTGAGGATTGAAGAATGAGGATTGAGGATTGAGGATTGAGGATTGAGGATTTAAGATTGATGACTGGGGATTGAGGATTGAAGATTGAGGATTAAGGATTGAGGATTGGGGATTGGGGATCTAGGATTGGAGATAGATTATTGAGGATTGAAAATTCAGGATTGAGGATTGAGGATTGAGAATTGAGAATTGAGGATGAGGACAGAGGGTTGAGGATTGAGGATTGAGGATTGAGGATTGCAGATTGAGTATTGACGATTGAAGACTGAGGATTGAGGATTGAGGATTGAGGATTGAGGTTTTGAGGATTGAGGATTGAAGATTGAGGATTGGGTGTTGAAGATTGAAGAATGAGGGTTGAGGATTGAGGATTGAGGGTTGAATATTGATGTTTGAGGTCTGAGGATTGAGGATTGACGATTGAGGATTAAGGATTGAGTATTGAGAATTGAAGATTGAGGATTGGGTATTGAAGATTGAAGAATGAGGGTTGAGGATTGAGGATTGAGGATTGCAGATTGAGTATTGAGGATTGAAGATTGAGTATTGAGGATTGAAGATTGAGGATTGAGGATTGAGGATTGAGGATTGAGGATTGAGGATTGAGGATTGAGGACTGAAGATTGAGTATTGAGGATTGAAGAATGAGGATTGAGGATTGAGGATTGAGGATTGAGGATTTAAGATTGATGACTGGGGATTGAGGATTGAAGATTGAGGATTAAGAATTGAGGATTGGGGATTGGGGATCTAGGATTGGAGATAGATTATTGAGGATTGAAAATTCAGGATTGAGGATTGAGGATTGAGAATTGAGAATTGAGGATGAGGACAGAGGGTTGAGGATTGAGGATTGAGGATTGAGGATTGCAGATTGAGTATTGAGGATTGAAGACTGAGGATTGAGGATTGAGGATTGAGGATTGAGGATTGAGGATTGAAGATTGATTATTGAGGATTGAATATTGAGGATTGAGGATTGAGGATTGAGGATTGAGGATTGAAGATTGAGGATTGGGGATTGAGGATTGACGATTGAGGACTGAGTATTGAGGACTGAGAATTGAGGATTGAGGATTGAAGGATGAGGATTGAGTACTGAAGATTGAGTATTGATGATTGAAGATTGAGGATTGAGGATTGAGTGTTGAGGATTGAGGATTTAAGATTCAGCACTGGAGATTGAGGATTGAAGATTGAGGATTAAGGATTGAGGATTGGGGATTTGGGATCTAGGATTGGAGATAGATTATTGAGGATTGAAGATTGAGAATTGAGGATTGAGGATTGAGAATTGAGAATTAAGTATGAGGACTGAGGGTTGAGGATTGAGGTTTGAGGAATGAGGATTGAGGATTGAGGATTGAGGATTGAGGATTGAGGATTGAAGATTGAGGATTGGGGATTGAGGATTGACGATTGAGGACTGAGTGTTGAGGATTGAGAATTGAGGATTGAGGATTGAAGGTAGAGGATTGAGGATTGAAGATTGAGTATTGATGATTGAAGATTGAGGATTGAGGATTGAGTGTTGAGGATTGAGGATTTAAGATTGAGGACTGGGGATTGAGGATTGAAGATTGAGGATTAAGTATTGAGGTTTGGGGATTGGAGATCTAGGATTGGAGATAGATTATTGAGGATTGAAGGTTGAGGATTGAGGTTTGAGGATTGAGAATTGAGAATTGAGGATGAGGAGTTAGGGTTGAGGATTGAGGATTGAAAATTGAGGATTGAGGATTGAGGATTGAGGAATGAGATTGAGGGCTGAGGGTTGAGGATTGACGTTTGAGTATTGAATCCTGACAATTCAGGATACTCTATTGAGTATTGAGAATTGAGGATTGATGGTTGAGTATTGAGGATTGAGGATTGAGGATTGAGGATAGAGGGTTGAGTATTGGAGATTGAGGATTGTTGATTGGGGATTGAGGATTGAGGATTGAGGATTCAGGATTGAGGATTGAAGATCGAGTATTGAGGATTGAAGATTGAGGATTGATGAATGAGGATGAGGATTGAGGGTTGAGGATTGAAGATTGAGGATTGAGGACTGAGGATTGAAGGTTGAGGATTAAGGATTGAGGATTGAGGATTGAGGATTGAGGATTGAGGATTGAGGATTCAGGATTGAGGATTCAGGATTGTGGTTTGAGGACAGAGGATTGAGGATTGAGGATTGAGGATTGAGGACTGAGTATTGAGAATTGAGAATTGAGGGTAGAGGATTGAAGATTGAGGATTGAGGATTGAAGATTGAGTATTGATGATTGAAGATTGAGGATTGAGGATTGAGGATTGAGTGTTGAGGATTGAGGACGAGGACTGACGGTTGACGATTGAGGTTTGAGGATTGAGTTTTGAGGATTGATGGCAGAGGATTGGGGATTGAGAATTGAGGATTGAGGATTGAGGATTGAGGATTGAGGATTGCAGATTGAGTATTGTGGATTGAAGATTGAGGATTGAGGATTGAGGATTGAGGATTGAGGATTGAGGGTTGAGGATTGAAGATTGAGGACTGAGTGTTGAGGGTAGAGTGATGAGAATTGATGTTTGTGGATAGAGATTTGAAGATTGCAGATTGAGTATTAAGTATTGATAACTGTGAATTGAGGATAATCTATTGAGGATTGAGGATTGACAACTGATTGTTGAGGACTGAGGGCTGAGGATTGAGGATTCAGGATTGAGGATTCAGAATTGAGGTTTGAGGACTGAGGATTGAGGTTTGAGGATTGAGGATTGAAGATTGAGGATTGGGAAGTGAGGATTGAAGAATGAGGATTGAGGATTGAGGATTGGGGATTGAGGATTGAGGATTGAAGATTGAGTATTGAGGATTGAAGATTGACGATTGAGGATTGAGGATTGAGGATTGAGGACTGAGGATTGAGGATTGAAGATTGAGTATTGAAGATTGAATGTTGAGGATTGTGGGTTGAGGATTGGGGATTGAGGCTTGGGTATTGAGGATTGAACGTTGAGGATTGAGGATTGAGTATTGAGTATTGAGGATTGAGGATTGAAGGTTGAATATTGATGAATGAAGATCGAGGATTGAGGATTGATGGTTGTGGATTGAGGACGAGGTCTGAGGGTTGAGTATTGATGCTTGAGGTCTGAGGACTGAGGATTGAGGATTGCGAATTGAGGATTGAAGATTGAGGATTGCGGATTGAGCATTGAGTGTTGAGGACTGAGGATTGAAAATTGAGGATTGAGGATTGAGGATTGAGGATAGAGGGTTGAGTATTGAAGATTGAGGATTGTTGATTGGGGATTGAGGATTGAGGATTCAGGATTGAGGATTGAAGATTGAGTATTGAGGATTGAAGATTGAGGATTGCGGATTGAGGATTGAGGGTTGAGGATTGAGGATTGAAAATTGAGGATTGAGGATTGAGGATTGAGGATTCAGAATGAGGGCTGAGGGTTGAAGATTGACGTTTGAGTATTGAATCCTGAGAATTCAGGATATTCTATGGAGTATTGAGAATTGAGGACTGATGGTTGAATTTTGAGGATTGAGGATTGAGGATAGAGGACTGAGTATTGAAGATTGAAGATTGTTGATTGGGGATTGAGGTTTGAGGATTGAGGATTCAGCATTGAGACTTGAAGATTGAGTATTGAGGATTGAAGATTGAGGATTGAGGATTGGGGATTGAGGATTGAGGATTGAGGATTGAAGATTCAGTATTGAGGATCGAAGATTGAGAATTGAAGATTGAGGATTGAGGATTGAAGATTGAGTGTTGAGGATTGAAGGCTGACGATTGAGTATTGAGAATTGAGGATTGATGTTTGAGTATTGAGGATTGAAGTTTGAGGGTTGTGTGTTGAATATTGAGGATTGAGGATTTCAGGTTTGAGGATTGAGGATTGAAGATTGAGTATTGAGGATTGAAGATTGAGGATTGCGGATTGAGGATTGAGGATTGAGGATTGAGGATTGAAGACTGACGATTGAGTATTGAGGATTGAGGATTGAGCGTTGAGGATTGATGTTTGAGGATTGAGATTTTATTATTGAGTATTGTGGATTCAGTATTGAAACATGAGAATTCAGGATACTCTATTGAGTATTGAGAATTGAGGATTGATGGTTGGGGGTTGTGTTTTGAATATTGAGGATTGAGGATTGAGGATTGAAGATTGAAGATTGTTGATTGGGGATTGAGGTTTGAGGATTGAGGATTCAGCATTGAGACTTGAAGATTGAGTATTGAGGATTGAAGATTGAGGATTGAGGATTGGGGATTGAGGATTGAGTATTGAAGATTGTGGATTCGGAATTGAGGTTTGAGGGCTGAGGATTGAGGGTTGAGAATTGAGGATTGAGGAATGACGCTTGAGGATAGAGGATTGAGGATGGAAGATTGAAGATAGAGGACTGAGTGTTGAGGATTGAGCGTTGAGAATTGGTGTTCGAGGATTGAGATTTGATTATTGAGTATTGTGGATTGAGTATTGAAACATGAGAATTCAGGATATTCTATTGAGTATTGAGAATTGAGGATTGGTGGTTGAGTATTAAGAATTGATGGTTGAGGGTTGTGTGTTGAATATTGAGGATTCAGGATTGAGTATTGAGTATTGAGGATTGAGGACTGAGGATTGAGGATTGAGGATTGAGGATTGAAGGTTGAGTGTTGAGGATTGAAGATTGAGGATTGAGGATTGAGGATTGAGGATTGGGGATTGAAGATTGAGGATTGGGGATTGAGGATTGACGATTGAGGGTTGAGCATTGAGGACTGAGAATTGAGGATTGAGGATTGAAGATTGTTTATTGAGGATTGAAGATTGAGGATTGAGGATTGAGGATTGAAGATTGAGGACTGAGTGTTGAGGGTTGAGTGATGAGAATTGATGTTTGTGGATTGAGATTTGAAGATTGAAGAATGGCGATTGAGTATTGAAAACTGTGAATTGAGGATATTCTATTGAGGATTGAGGATTGACAATTGATTGTTGAGGACTGAGAGCTGAAGATTGAGGATTCAGGTTTGAGGATTCGGGATTGAGGTTTGAGGACTGAGAATTGAGGTTTGAAGATTGAGGATTGAGGATTGACTCTTGAGGATTGAGGATTGAGGATGGAGGATTGAAGAGAGAGGACTGAGTGTTGAGGATTGAGTGTTGAGAATTGATGTTTGAGGATTGAGATTTGATTATTGAATATTGTGGTTTGAGTACTCAACCATGAGAATTCAGGATATTCTATTGAGTATCGGGAATTGAGGATTGATGGTTGAGTATTGAGAATTTATGGTTGAGGGTCGTGTGTTGAATATTGAGGATTGAGGATTGAGGATTGAGGATTGTGGACTGGCGATTGAGGATTGAAGATTGAGGATTAAGGACTGAGGATCGGAGATTGAGGATCTAGGATTGGAGATTGATTATTGAGGATTGCAGATTGAGTATTGAGGATTGAAGACTGAGGATTGAGGATTGAGGATTGAGGATTGAGGATTGAGGATTGAAGATTGATTATTGAGGATTGAATATTGAGGATTGAGGATTGAGGATTGAGGATTGAGGATTGAAGATTGAGGATTGGGGATTGAGGATTGACGATTGAGGACTGAGTATTGAGGACTGAGAATTGAGGATTGAGGATTGAAGGATGAGGATTGAGTACTGAAGATTGAGTATTGATGATTGAAGATTGAGGATTGAGGATTGAGTGTTGAGGATTGAGGATTTAAGATTCAGCACTGGAGATTGAGGATTGAAGATTGAGGATTAAGGATTGAGGATTGGGGATTTGGGATCTAGGATTGGAGATAGATTATTGAGGATTGAAGATTGAGAATTGAGGATTGAGGATTGAGAATTGAGAATTAAGTATGAGGACTGAGGGTTGAGGATTGAGGTTTGAGGAATGAGGATTGAGGATTGAGGATTGAGGATTGAGGATTGAGGATTGAAGATTGAGGATTGGGGATTGAGGATTGACGATTGAGGACTGAGTGTTGAGGATTGAGAATTGAGGATTGAGGATTGAAGGTTGAGGATTGAGGATTGAAGATTGAGTATTGATGATTGAAGATTGAGGATTGAGGATTGAGTGTTGAGGATTGAGGATTTAAGATTGAGGACTGGGGATTGAGGATTGAAGATTGAGGATTAAGTATTGAGGTTTGGGGATTGGAGATCTAGGATTGGAGATAGATTATTGAGGATTGAAGGTTGAGGATTGAGGTTTGAGGATTGAGAATTGAGAATTGAGGATGAGGAGTTAGGGTTGAGGATTGAGGATTGAAAATTGAGGATTGAGGATTGAGGATTGAGGAATCAGATTGAGGGCTGAGGGTTGAGGATTGACGTTTGAGTATTGAATCCTGACAATTCAGGATACTCTATTGAGTATTGAGAATTGAGGATTGATGGTTGAGTATTGAGGATTGAGGATTGAGGATTGAGGATAGAGGGTTGAGTATTGGAGATTGAGGATTGTTGATTGGGGATTGAGGATTGAGGATTGAGGATTCAGGATTGAGGATTGAAGATCGAGTATTGAGGATTGAAGATTGAGGATTGATGAATGAGGATGAGGATTGAGGGTTGAGGATTGAAGATTGAGGATTGAGGACTGAGGATTGAAGGTTGAGGATTAAGGATTGAGGATTGAGGATTGAGGATTGAGGATTGAGGATTGAGGATTCAGGATTGAGGATTCAGGATTGTGGTTTGAGGACAGAGGATTGAGGATTGAGGATTGAGGATTGAGGACTGAGTATTGAGAATTGAGAATTGAGGGTAGAGGATTGAAGATTGAGGATTGAGGATTGAAGATTGAGTATTGATGATTGAAGATTGAGGATTGAGGATTGAGGATTGAGTGTTGAGGATTGAGGACGAGGACTGACGGTTGACGATTGAGGTTTGAGGATTGAGTTTTGAGGATTGATGGCAGAGGATTGGGGATTGAGAATTGAGGATTGAGGATTGAGGATTGAGGATTGAGGATTGCAGATTGAGTATTGTGGATTGAAGATTGAGGATTGAGGATTGAGGATTGAGGATTGAGGATTGAGGGTTGAGGATTGAAGATTGAGGACTGAGTGTTGAGGGTAGAGTGATGAGAATTGATGTTTGTGGATAGAGATTTGAAGATTGCAGATTGAGTATTAAGTATTGATAACTGTGAATTGAGGATAATCTATTGAGGATTGAGGATTGACAACTGATTGTTGAGGACTGAGGGCTGAGGATTGAGGATTCAGGATTGAGGATTCAGAATTGAGGTTTGAGGACTGAGGATTGAGGTTTGAGGATTGAGGATTGAAGATTGAGGATTGGGAAGTGAGGATTGAAGAATGAGGATTGAGGATTGAGGATTGGGGATTGAGGATTGAGGATTGAAGATTGAGTATTGAGGATTGAAGATTGACGATTGAGGATTGAGGATTGAGGATTGAGGACTGAGGATTGAGGATTGAAGATTGAGTATTGAAGATTGAATGTTGAGGATTGTGGGTTGAGGATTGGGGATTGAGGCTTGGGTATTGAGGATTGAACGTTGAGGATTGAGGATTGAGTATTGAGTATTGAGGATTGAGGATTGAAGGTTGAATATTGATGAATGAAGATCGAGGATTGAGGATTGATGGTTGTGGATTGAGGACGAGGTCTGAGGGTTGAGTATTGATGCTTGAGGTCTGAGGACTGAGGATTGAGGATTGCGAATTGAGGATTGAAGATTGAGGATTGCGGATTGAGCATTGAGTGTTGAGGACTGAGGATTGAAAATTGAGGATTGAGGATTGAGGATTGAGGATAGAGGGTTGAGTATTGAAGATTGAGGATTGTTGATTGGGGATTGAGGATTGAGGATTCAGGATTGAGGATTGAAGATTGAGTATTGAGGATTGAAGATTGAGGATTGCGGATTGAGGATTGAGGGTTGAGGATTGAGGATTGAAAATTGAGGATTGAGGATTGAGGATTGAGGATTCAGAATGAGGGCTGAGGGTTGAAGATTGACGTTTGAGTATTGAATCCTGAGAATTCAGGATATTCTATGGAGTATTGAGAATTGAGGACTGATGGTTGAATTTTGAGGATTGAGGATTGAGGATAGAGGACTGAGTATTGAAGATTGAAGATTGTTGATTGGGGATTGAGGTTTGAGGATTGAGGATTCAGCATTGAGACTTGAAGATTGAGTATTGAGGATTGAAGATTGAGGATTGAGGATTGGGGATTGAGGATTGAGGATTGAGGATTGAAGATTCAGTATTGAGGATCGAAGATTGAGAATTGAAGATTGAGGATTGAGGATTGAAGATTGAGTGTTGAGGATTGAAGGCTGACGATTGAGTATTGAGAATTGAGGATTGATGTTTGAGTATTGAGGATTGAAGTTTGAGGGTTGTGTGTTGAATATTGAGGATTGAGGATTTCAGGTTTGAGGATTGAGGATTGAAGATTGAGTATTGAGGATTGAAGATTGAGGATTGAGGATTCAGGATTGAGGATTGAAGATTGAGTATTGAGGATTGAAGATTGAGGATTGCGGATTGAGGATTGAGGGTTGAGGATTGAGGATTGAAAATTGAGGATTGAGGATTGAGGATTGAGGATTCAGAATGAGGGCTGAGGGTTGAAGATTGACGTTTGAGTATTGAATCCTGAGAATTCAGGATATTCTATGGAGTATTGAGAATTGAGGACTGATGGTTGAATTTTGAGGATTGAGGATTGAGGATAGAGGACTGAGTATTGAAGATTGAAGATTGTTGATTGGGGATTGAGGTTTGAGGATTGAGGATTCAGCATTGAGACTTGAAGATTGAGTATTGAGGATTGAAGATTGAGGATTGAGGATTGGGGATTGAGGATTGAGGATTGAGGATTGAAGATTCAGTATTGAGGATCGAAGATTGAGAATTGAAGATTGAGGATTGAGGATTGAAGATTGAGTGTTGAGGATTGAAGGCTGACGATTGAGTATTGAGAATTGAGGATTGATGTTTGAGTATTGAGGATTGAAGTTTGAGGGTTGTGTGTTGAATATTGAGGATTGAGGATTTCAGGTTTGAGGATTGAGGATTGAAGATTGAGTATTGAGGATTGAAGATTGAGGATTGCGGATTGAGGATTGAGGATTGAGGATTGAGGATTGAAGACTGACGATTGAGTATTGAGGATTGAGGATTGAGCGTTGAGGATTGATGTTTGAGGATTGAGATTTTATTATTGAGTATTGTGGATTCAGTATTGAAACATGAGAATTCAGGATACTCTATTGAGTATTGAGAATTGAGGATTGATGGTTGGGGGTTGTGTTTTGAATATTGAGGATTGAGGATTGAGGATTGAAGATTGAAGATTGTTGATTGGGGATTGAGGTTTGAGGATTGAGGATTCAGCATTGAGACTTGAAGATTGAGTATTGAGGATTGAAGATTGAGGATTGAGGATTGGGGATTGAGGATTGAGTATTGAAGATTGTGGATTCGGAATTGAGGTTTGAGGGCTGAGGATTGAGGGTTGAGAATTGAGGATTGAGGAATGACGCTTGAGGATAGAGGATTGAGGATGGAAGATTGAAGATAGAGGACTGAGTGTTGAGGATTGAGCGTTGAGAATTGGTGTTCGAGGATTGAGATTTGATTATTGAGTATTGTGGATTGAGTATTGAAACATGAGAATTCAGGATATTCTATTGAGTATTGAGAATTGAGGATTGGTGGTTGAGTATTAAGAATTGATGGTTGAGGGTTGTGTGTTGAATATTGAGGATTCAGGATTGAGTATTGAGTATTGAGGATTGAGGACTGAGGATTGAGGATTGAGGATTGAGGATTGAAGGTTGAGTGTTGAGGATTGAAGATTGAGGATTGAGGATTGAGGATTGAGGATTGGGGATTGAAGATTGAGGATTGGGGATTGAGGATTGACGATTGAGGGTTGAGCATTGAGGACTGAGAATTGAGGATTGAGGATTGAAGATTGTTTATTGAGGATTGAAGATTGAGGATTGAGGATTGAGGATTGAAGATTGAGGACTGAGTGTTGAGGGTTGAGTGATGAGAATTGATGTTTGTGGATTGAGATTTGAAGATTGAAGAATGGCGATTGAGTATTGAAAACTGTGAATTGAGGATATTCTATTGAGGATTGAGGATTGACAATTGATTGTTGAGGACTGAGAGCTGAAGATTGAGGATTCAGGTTTGAGGATTCGGGATTGAGGTTTGAGGACTGAGAATTGAGGTTTGAAGATTGAGGATTGAGGATTGACTCTTGAGGATTGAGGATTGAGGATGGAGGATTGAAGAGAGAGGACTGAGTGTTGAGGATTGAGTGTTGAGAATTGATGTTTGAGGATTGAGATTTGATTATTGAATATTGTGGTTTGAGTACTCAACCATGAGAATTCAGGATATTCTATTGAGTATCGGGAATTGAGGATTGATGGTTGAGTATTGAGAATTTATGGTTGAGGGTCGTGTGTTGAATATTGAGGATTGAGGATTGAGGATTGAGGATTGTGGACTGGCGATTGAGGATTGAAGATTGAGGATTAAGGACTGAGGATCGGAGATTGAGGATCTAGGATTGGAGATTGATTATTGAGGATTGCAGATTGAGTATTGAGGATTGAAGACTGAGGATTGAGGATTGAGGATTGAGGATTGAGGATTGAGGATTGAAGATTGATTATTGAGGATTGAATATTGAGGATTGAGGATTGAGGATTGAGGATTGAGGATTGAAGATTGAGGATTGGGGATTGAGGATTGACGATTGAGGACTGAGTATTGAGGACTGAGAATTGAGGATTGAGGATTGAAGGATGAGGATTGAGTACTGAAGATTGAGTATTGATGATTGAAGATTGAGGATTGAGGATTGAGTGTTGAGGATTGAGGATTTAAGATTCAGCACTGGAGATTGAGGATTGAAGATTGAGGATTAAGGATTGAGGATTGGGGATTTGGGATCTAGGATTGGAGATAGATTATTGAGGATTGAAGATTGAGAATTGAGGATTGAGGATTGAGAATTGAGAATTAAGTATGAGGACTGAGGGTTGAGGATTGAGGTTTGAGGAATGAGGATTGAGGATTGAGGATTGAGGATTGAGGATTGAGGATTGAAGATTGAGGATTGGGGATTGAGGATTGACGATTGAGGACTGAGTGTTGAGGATTGAGAATTGAGGATTGAGGATTGAAGGTTGAGGATTGAGGATTGAAGATTGAGTATTGATGATTGAAGATTGAGGATTGAGGATTGAGTGTTGAGGATTGAGGATTTAAGATTGAGGACTGGGGATTGAGGATTGAAGATTGAGGATTAAGTATTGAGGTTTGGGGATTGGAGATCTAGGATTGGAGATAGATTATTGAGGATTGAAGGTTGAGGATTGAGGTTTGAGGATTGAGAATTGAGAATTGAGGATGAGGAGTTAGGGTTGAGGATTGAGGATTGAAAATTGAGGATTGAGGATTGAGGATTGAGGAATCAGATTGAGGGCTGAGGGTTGAGGATTGACGTTTGAGTATTGAATCCTGACAATTCAGGATACTCTATTGAGTATTGAGAATTGAGGATTGATGGTTGAGTATTGAGGATTGAGGATTGAGGATTGAGGA
Organism: Calliopsis andreniformis; assembly: GCF_051401765.1. Taxonomy (NCBI): domain Eukaryota; kingdom Metazoa; phylum Arthropoda; class Insecta; order Hymenoptera; family Andrenidae; genus Calliopsis; species Calliopsis andreniformis. The sequence goes on along the minus strand of NW_027480467.1, from coordinate 2,334,071 downwards.
TAGAGGGTTGAGTATTGGAGATTGAGGATTGTTGATTGGGGATTGAGGATTGAGGATTGAGGATTCAGGATTGAGGATTGAAGATCGAGTATTGAGGATTGAAGATTGAGGATTGATGAATGAGGATGAGGATTGAGGGTTGAGGATTGAAGATTGAGGATTGAGGACTGAGGATTGAAGGTTGAGGATTAAGGATTGAGGGTTGAGGATTGAGGATTGAGGATTGAGGATTGAGGATTCAGGATTGAGGATTCAGGATTGTGGTTTGAGGACAGAGGATTGAGGATTGAGGATTGAGGATTGAGGACTGAGTATTGAGAATTGAGAATTGAGGGTAGAGGATTGAAGATTGAGGATTGAGGATTGAAGATTGAGTATTGATGATTGAAGATTGAGGATTGAGGATTGAGGATTGAGTGTTGAGGATTGAGGACGAGGACTGACGGTTGACGATTGAGGTTTGAGGATTGAGTTTTGAGGATTGATGGCAGAGGATTGGGGATTGAGAATTGAGGATTGAGGATTGAGGATTGAGGATTGAGGATTGCAGATTGAGTATTGTGGATTGAAGATTGAGGATTGAGGATTGAGGATTGAGGATTGAGGATTGAGGGTTGAGGATTGAAGATTGAGGACTGAGTGTTGAGGGTAGAGTGATGAGAATTGATGTTTGTGGATAGAGATTTGAAGATTGCAGATTGAGTATTAAGTATTGATAACTGTGAATTGAGGATAATCTATTGAGGATTGAGGATTGACAACTGATTGTTGAGGACTGAGGGCTGAGGATTGAGGATTCAGGATTGAGGATTCAGAATTGAGGTTTGAGGACTGAGGATTGAGGTTTGAGGATTGAGGATTGAAGATTGAGGATTGGGAAGTGAGGATTGAAGAATGAGGATTGAGGATTGAGGATTGGGGATTGAGGATTGAGGATTGAAGATTGAGTATTGAGGATTGAAGATTGACGATTGAGGATTGAGGATTGAGGATTGAGGACTGAGGATTGAGGATTGAAGATTGAGTATTGAAGATTGAATGTTGAGGATTGTGGGTTGAGGATTGGGGATTGAGGCTTGGGTATTGAGGATTGAACGTTGAGGATTGAGGATTGAGTATTGAGTATTGAGGATTGAGGATTGAAGGTTGAATATTGATGAATGAAGATCGAGGATTGAGGATTGATGGTTGTGGATTGAGGACGAGGTCTGAGGGTTGAGTATTGATGCTTGAGGTCTGAGGACTGAGGATTGAGGATTGCGAATTGAGGATTGAAGATTGAGGATTGCGGATTGAGCATTGAGTGTTGAGGACTGAGGATTGAAAATTGAGGATTGAGGATTGAGGATTGAGGATAGAGGGTTGAGTATTGAAGATTGAGGATTGTTGATTGGGGATTGAGGATTGAGGATTCAGGATTGAGGATTGAAGATTGAGTATTGAGGATTGAAGATTGAGGATTGCGGATTGAGGATTGAGGGTTGAGGATTGAGGATTGAAAATTGAGGATTGAGGATTGAGGATTGAGGATTCAGAATGAGGGCTGAGGGTTGAAGATTGACGTTTGAGTATTGAATCCTGAGAATTCAGGATATTCTATGGAGTATTGAGAATTGAGGACTGATGGTTGAATTTTGAGGATTGAGGATTGAGGATAGAGGACTGAGTATTGAAGATTGAAGATTGTTGATTGGGGATTGAGGTTTGAGGATTGAGGATTCAGCATTGAGACTTGAAGATTGAGTATTGAGGATTGAAGATTGAGGATTGAGGATTGGGGATTGAGGATTGAGGATTGAGGATTGAAGATTCAGTATTGAGGATCGAAGATTGAGAATTGAAGATTGAGGATTGAGGATTGAAGATTGAGTGTTGAGGATTGAAGGCTGACGATTGAGTATTGAGAATTGAGGATTGATGTTTGAGTATTGAGGATTGAAGTTTGAGGGTTGTGTGTTGAATATTGAGGATTGAGGATTTCAGGTTTGAGGATTGAGGATTGAAGATTGAGTATTGAGGATTGAAGATTGAGGATTGCGGATTGAGGATTGAGGATTGAGGATTGAGGATTGAAGACTGACGATTGAGTATTGAGGATTGAGGATTGAGCGTTGAGGATTGATGTTTGAGGATTGAGATTTTATTATTGAGTATTGTGGATTCAGTATTGAAACATGAGAATTCAGGATACTCTATTGAGTATTGAGAATTGAGGATTGATGGTTGGGGGTTGTGTTTTGAATATTGAGGATTGAGGATTGAGGATTGAGGATTGAGGATTGAGGATTGAGGATTGAGGATTGAAGATTGAGTATTGAGGACTGAATATTGAGGATTGAGAATTGAGGATTGAGGATTGAGGATTGATGATTGAGGATTGGGGATTGAGGATTGACGATTGAGGATTGAGTATTGAGGACTGAGAATTGAGGATTGAGGATTGAAGATTGATGACTGAGTGCTGAGGGTTGGGTGATGAGAATTGATGCTTGTGGATTGAGCTTTGAAGATTGAAGTTTGGGGATTGAGTGTTGAAAACTGAGAATTCAGGATATTCTGTTGAGCATTGAGAATTGAGCATTGATGGTTGAGTATTGAGGATTGATGATTGAGGGTTGAGTGTTGAATACCGAGGATTGAGGATTTTAGGATTGAGGATTGAGTATTGAAGATTGTGGATTCGGAATTGAGGTTTGAGGGCTGAGGATTGAGGGTTGAGAATTGAGGATTGAGGAATGACGCTTGAGGATAGAGGATTGAGGATGGAAGATTGAAGATAGAGGACTGAGTGTTGAGGATTGAGCGTTGAGAATTGGTGTTCGAGGATTGAGATTTGATTATTGAGTATTGTGGATTGAGTATTGAAACATGAGAATTCAGGATATTCTATTGAGTATTGAGAATTGAGGATTGGTGGTTGAGTATTAAGAATTGATGGTTGAGGGTTGTGTGTTGAATATTGAGGATTCAGGATTGAGTATTGAGTATTGAGGATTGAGGACTGAGGATTGAGGATTGAGGATTGAGGATTGAAGGTTGAGTGTTGAGGATTGAAGATTGAGGATTGAGGATTGAGGATTGAGGATTGGGGATTGAAGATTGAGGATTGGGGATTGAGGATTGACGATTGAGGGTTGAGCATTGAGGACTGAGAATTGAGGATTGAGGATTGAAGATTGTTTATTGAGGATTGAAGATTGAGGATTGAGGATTGAGGATTGAAGATTGAGGACTGAGTGTTGAGGGTTGAGTGATGAGAATTGATGTTTGTGGATTGAGATTTGAAGATTGAAGAATGGCGATTGAGTATTGAAAACTGTGAATTGAGGATATTCTATTGAGGATTGAGGATTGACAATTGATTGTTGAGGACTGAGAGCTGAAGATTGAGGATTCAGGTTTGAGGATTCGGGATTGAGGTTTGAGGACTGAGAATTGAGGTTTGAAGATTGAGGATTGAGGATTGACTCTTGAGGATTGAGGATTGAGGATGGAGGATTGAAGAGAGAGGACTGAGTGTTGAGGATTGAGTGTTGAGAATTGATGTTTGAGGATTGAGATTTGATTATTGAATATTGTGGTTTGAGTACTCAACCATGAGAATTCAGGATATTCTATTGAGTATCGGGAATTGAGGATTGATGGTTGAGTATTGAGAATTTATGGTTGAGGGTCGTGTGTTGAATATTGAGGATTGAGGATTGAGGATTGAGGATTGTGGACTGGCGATTGAGGATTGAAGATTGAGGATTAAGGACTGAGGATCGGAGATTGAGGATCTAGGATTGGAGATTGATTATTGAGGATTGAAGATTGAGGATTGAGGATTGAGGATTGAGGATTGAGAATTGAGGATGAGGACTGAGGGTTGAGGATTGAGGATTGATAATTGAGGATTGAGGATTGAGGATTGAGGATTCAGAATGAGGGCTGAGGGTTGAGGATTGACGCTTGAGTATTGAACCCTGAGAATTCAGGATATTCTATTGAGTACTGAGAATTGAGGATTGATGGTTGAGTATTGAGGTTTGAGGATTGAAGATTGAGTGTTGAGGATTGAAGATTGAGGATTGAGGATTGAGGATTGAGGATTGAGGATTGAAGATTGAGGATTAAGGATTGAGGATTGAGGATTGAGGATTGAGGATTGAAGATTGAATATTGATGATTGAAGATCGAGGATTGAGGATTGAGTGTTGTGGATTGAGGACGAGGACTGAGGGTTGAATATTGATGTTTGAGGTCTGAGGATTGAGGATTGAGGATTGAGGATTGAGAATTGAGAATTAAGGATGAGGACTGAGGGTTGAGGATTGAGGTTTGAGGAATGAGGATTGAGGATTGAGGATTGAGGATTGAGGATTGAGGATTGAAGATTGAGGATTGGGGATTGAGGATTGACGATTGAGGACTGAGTATTGAGGATTGAGAATTGAGGATTGAGGATTGAACGTCGAGGATTGAGGCTTGAAGATTGAGTGTTGATGATTGAAGATTGAGGATTGAGGATTGAGTGTTGAGGATTGAGGATGTAAGATTGAGGACTGGGGATTGAGGATTGAAAATTGAGGATTAAGGATTGAGGATTGGGGATTGGGGTTCTAGGTTTGGAGATAGATTATTGAGGATTGAAGATTGAGGATTGAGGATTGAGGATTGAGAATTCAGAATTGAGAATTGAGGATGAGGACTGAGGGTTGAGGATTGAGGATTGAAAATTGAGGATTGAGGTTTGAGGATTGAGGATTCAGAATGAGGGCTGAGGGTTGAGGATTGATTTTTGAGTATTGAATCCTGAGAATTCAGGATAATCTATTGAGTATTGAGAATTGAGTATTGATGGTTGAGTATTGATGATTGAGTATTGAGTATTGAGGATTGAGGATTGAAGGTTGAATTCTGATGAATGAAAATCGAGGATTCAGGATTGAGGGTTGTGGATTGAGGACGAGGACTGAGGGTTGAGTATTGATGCTTGAGGACAGAGGGTTGAGGATTGAGGATTGAGGATTGAGGGTTGCAGATTGAGTATTGAGGATTGAAGACTGAGGATTGAGGATTGAGGATTGAGGATTGAGGATTGAGGATTGAGGATTGAAGATTGAGGATTGGGTATTGAAGATTGAAGAATGAGGGTTGAGGATTGAGGATTGAGGGTTGAATATTGATGTTTGAGGTCTGAGGATTGAGGATTGACGATTGAGGATTAAGGATTGAGTATTGAGAATTGAAGATTGAGGATTGGGTATTGAAGATTGAAGAATGAGGGTTGAGGATTGAGGATTGAGGATTGCAGATTGAGTATTGAGGATTGAAGATTGAGTATTGAGGATTGAAGATTGAGGATTGAGGATTGAGGATTGAGGATTGAGGATTGAGGATTTAGGATTGAGGACTGAAGATTGAGTATTGAGGATTGAAGATTGAGGATTGAGGATTGAGGATTGCGTATTGAGGATTTAAGATTCATGACTGGGGATTGAGGATTGAAGATTGAGGATTAAGGATTGAGGATTGGGGATTGGGGATCTAGGATTGGAGATAGATTATTGAGGATTGAAATATCAGGATTGAGAATTGAGGATTGAGAATTGAGAATTGAGGATGAGGAGTGAGGGTTGAGGATTGAGGATTGAGGATTGAGGATTGAGGATTGAGGATTGAGGATTGAGGATTGAGGATTGAAGATTGAGTATTGAGGACTGAATATTGAGGATTGAGGATTGAGGATTGAGGATTGAGGATTGATGATTGAGGATTGGGGATTGAGGATTGACGATTGAGGATTGAGTATTGAGGACTGAGAATTGAGGATTGAGGATTGAAGATTGATGACTGAGTGCTGAGGGTTGGGTGATGAGAATTGATGCTTGTGGATTGAGCTTTGAAGATTGAAGTTTGGGGATTGAGTGTTGAAAACTGAGAATTCAGGATATTCTGTTGAGCATTGAGAATTGAGCATTGATGGTTGAGTATTGAGGATTGATGATTGAGGGTTGAGTGTTGAATACCGAGGATTGAGGATTTTAGGATTGAGGATTGAGTATTGAAGATTGTGGATTCGGAATTGAGGTTTGAGGGCTGAGGATTGAGGGTTGAGAATTGAGGATTGAGGAATGACGCTTGAGGATAGAGGATTGAGGATGGAAGATTGAAGATAGAGGACTGAGTGTTGAGGATTGAGCGTTGAGAATTGGTGTTCGAGGATTGAGATTTGATTATTGAGTATTGTGGATTGAGTATTGAAACATGAGAATTCAGGATATTCTATTGAGTATTGAGAATTGAGGATTGGTGGTTGAGTATTAAGAATTGATGGTTGAGGGTTGTGTGTTGAATATTGAGGATTCAGGATTGAGTATTGAGTATTGAGGATTGAGGACTGAGGATTGAGGATTGAGGATTGAGGATTGAAGGTTGAGTGTTGAGGATTGAAGATTGAGGATTGAGGATTGAGGATTGAGGATTGGGGATTGAAGATTGAGGATTGGGGATTGAGGATTGACGATTGAGGGTTGAGCATTGAGGACTGAGAATTGAGGATTGAGGATTGAAGATTGTTTATTGAGGATTGAAGATTGAGGATTGAGGATTGAGGATTGAAGATTGAGGACTGAGTGTTGAGGGTTGAGTGATGAGAATTGATGTTTGTGGATTGAGATTTGAAGATTGAAGAATGGCGATTGAGTATTGAAAACTGTGAATTGAGGATATTCTATTGAGGATTGAGGATTGACAATTGATTGTTGAGGACTGAGAGCTGAAGATTGAGGATTCAGGTTTGAGGATTCGGGATTGAGGTTTGAGGACTGAGAATTGAGGTTTGAAGATTGAGGATTGAGGATTGACTCTTGAGGATTGAGGATTGAGGATGGAGGATTGAAGAGAGAGGACTGAGTGTTGAGGATTGAGTGTTGAGAATTGATGTTTGAGGATTGAGATTTGATTATTGAATATTGTGGTTTGAGTACTCAACCATGAGAATTCAGGATATTCTATTGAGTATCGGGAATTGAGGATTGATGGTTGAGTATTGAGAATTTATGGTTGAGGGTCGTGTGTTGAATATTGAGGATTGAGGATTGAGGATTGAGGATTGTGGACTGGCGATTGAGGATTGAAGATTGAGGATTAAGGACTGAGGATCGGAGATTGAGGATCTAGGATTGGAGATTGATTATTGAGGATTGAAGATTGAGGATTGAGGATTGAGGATTGAGGATTGAGAATTGAGGATGAGGACTGAGGGTTGAGGATTGAGGATTGATAATTGAGGATTGAGGATTGAGGATTGAGGATTCAGAATGAGGGCTGAGGGTTGAGGATTGACGCTTGAGTATTGAACCCTGAGAATTCAGGATATTCTATTGAGTACTGAGAATTGAGGATTGATGGTTGAGTATTGAGGTTTGAGGATTGAAGATTGAGTGTTGAGGATTGAAGATTGAGGATTGAGGATTGAGGATTGAGGATTGAGGATTGAAGATTGAGGATTAAGGATTGAGGATTGAGGATTGAGGATTGAGGATTGAAGATTGAATATTGATGATTGAAGATCGAGGATTGAGGATTGAGTGTTGTGGATTGAGGACGAGGACTGAGGGTTGAATATTGATGTTTGAGGTCTGAGGATTGAGGATTGAGGATTGAGGATTGAGAATTGAGAATTAAGGATGAGGACTGAGGGTTGAGGATTGAGGTTTGAGGAATGAGGATTGAGGATTGAGGATTGAGGATTGAGGATTGAGGATTGAAGATTGAGGATTGGGGATTGAGGATTGACGATTGAGGACTGAGTATTGAGGATTGAGAATTGAGGATTGAGGATTGAACGTCGAGGATTGAGGCTTGAAGATTGAGTGTTGATGATTGAAGATTGAGGATTGAGGATTGAGTGTTGAGGATTGAGGATGTAAGATTGAGGACTGGGGATTGAGGATTGAAGATTGAGGATTAAGGATTGAGGATTGGGGATTGGGGTTCTAGGTTTGGAGATAGATTATTGAGGATTGAAGATTGAGGATTGAGGATTGAGGATTGAGAATTCAGAATTGAGAATTGAGGATGAGGACTGAGGGTTGAGGATTGAGGATTGAAAATTGAGGATTGAGGTTTGAGGATTGAGGATTCAGAATGAGGGCTGAGGGTTGAGGATTGATTTTTGAGTATTGAATCCTGAGAATTCAGGATAATCTATTGAGTATTGAGAATTGAGTATTGATGGTTGAGTATTGATGATTGAGTATTGAGTATTGAGGATTGAGGATTGAAGGTTGAATTCTGATGAATGAAAATCGAGGATTCAGGATTGAGGGTTGTGGATTGAGGACGAGGACTGAGGGTTGAGTATTGATGCTTGAGGACAGAGGGTTGAGGATTGAGGATTGAGGATTGAGGGTTGCAGATTGAGTATTGAGGATTGAAGACTGAGGATTGAGGATTGAGGATTGAGGATTGAGGATTGAGGATTGAGGATTGAAGATTGAGGATTGGGTATTGAAGATTGAAGAATGAGGGTTGAGGATTGAGGATTGAGGGTTGAATATTGATGTTTGAGGTCTGAGGATTGAGGATTGACGATTGAGGATTAAGGATTGAGTATTGAGAATTGAAGATTGAGGATTGGGTATTGAAGATTGAAGAATGAGGGTTGAGGATTGAGGATTGAGGATTGCAGATTGAGTATTGAGGATTGAAGATTGAGTATTGAGGATTGAAGATTGACGATTGAGGATTGAGGATTGAGGATTGAGGATTGAGGATTTAGGATTGAGGACTGAAGATTGAGTATTGAGGATTGAAGATTGAGGATTGAGGATTGAGGATTGAGTATTGAGGATTTAAGATTCATGACTGGGGATTGAGGATTGAAGATTGAGGATTAAGGATTGAGGATTGGGGATTGGGGATCTAGGATTGGAGATAGATTATTGAGGATTGAAATATCAGGATTGAGAATTGAGGATTGAGAATTGAGAATTGAGGATGAGGACTGAGGGTTGAGGATTGAGGATTGAGGATTGAGGATTGCAGATTGAGTATTGAGGATTGAAGACTGAGGATTGAGGATTGAGGATTGAGGATTGAAGATTGAGGATTGAGGATTGAAGTTTGATTATTGAGGATTGAATATTGAGGATTGAGGATTGAGGATTGAGGATTGAGGATTGAGGATTGAAGATTGAGCATTGGGGATTGAGGATTGACGATTGAGGACTGAGTATTGAGGATTGAGAATTGAGGATTGAGGATTGAAGGATGAGGATTGAGGACTGAAGATTGTGTATTGATGATTGAAGATTGAGGATTGAGGATTGAGTGTTGAGGATTGAGGATTTAAGATTCAGCACTGGAGATTGAGGATTGAAGATTGAGGATTAAGGATTGAGGATTGGGGATTTGGGATCTAGGATTGGAGATAGATTATTGAGGATTGAAGATTGAGAATTGAGGATTGAGGATTGAGGATTGAGAATTGAGAATTAAGTATGAGAACTGAGGGTTGAGGATTGAGGTTTGAGGAATGAGGATTGAGGATTGAGGATTGAAGACTGAGGATTGAGGATTGAGGATTGAGGATTGAAGATTGAGGATTGAGGATTGAAGATTGATTATTGAGGATTGAATATTGAGGATTGAGGATTAAGTATTGAGGATTGGGGATTGGAGATCTAGGATTGGAGATAGATTATTGAGGATTGAAGGTAGATGATTGAGGATTGAGGATTGAGAATTGAGAATTGAGGATGAGGAGTTAGGGTTGAGGATTGAGGATTGAAAATTGAGGATTGAGGATTGAGGATTGAGGATTCAGATTGAGGGCTGAGGGTTGAGGATTGACGTTTGAGTATTGAATCCTGACAATTCAGGATATTCTATTGAGTATTGAGAATTGAGGATTGATGGTTGAGTATTGAGGATTGAGAATTGAGGATTGAGGATAGAGGGTTGAGGATTGAAGATTGAGGATTGAGGACTGAGGATTGAAGGTTGAGGATTAAGGATTGAGGATTGAGGATTGAGGATTGAGGATTGAGGATTGAAGATTCAGGATTAAGGATTGAGGATTGAGGATTGAGGATTGAGGATTGAAGATTGAATATTGATGATTGAAGATCGAGGATTGAGGATTGAGTGTTGTGGATTGAGGACGAGGACTGAGGGTTGAATATTGATGTTTGAGGTCTGAGGATTGAGGATTGAGGATTGAGGATTGAGGATTGAAGATTGAGGATTGGGGATTGAGGATTGACGATTGAGGACTGAGTATTGAGGATTGAGAATTAAGGATTGAGGATTGAACGTCGAGGATTGAGGCTTGAAGATTGAGTGTTGATGATTGAAGATTGAGGATTGAGGATTGAGTGTTGAGGATTGAGGATGTAAGATTGAGGACTGGGGATTGAGGATTGAAGATTGAGGATTAAGGATTGAGGATTGGGGATTGGTGTTCTAGGTTTGGAGACAGATTATTGAGGATTGAAGATTGAGGATTGAGGATTGAGGATTGAGAATTGAGAATTGAGGATGAGGACTGAGGGTTGAGGATTGAGGATTGAAAATTGAGGATTGAGGATTGAGGATTGAGGATTCAGAATGAGGGCTGAGGGTTGAGGATTGATTTTTGAGTATTGAATCCTGAGAATTCAGGATAATCTATTGAGTATTGAGAATTGAGTATTGATGGTTGAGTATTGATGATTGAGTATTGAGTATTGAGGATTGAGGATTGAAGGTTGAATTTTGATGAATGAAAATCGAGGATGCAGGATTGAGGGTTGTGGATTGAGGACGAGGACTGAGGGTTGAGTATTGATGCTTGAGGACTGAGGAATGAGGATTGAGGATTGCGAATTGAGGATTGAGGATTGAAGATTGAAGATTGGGTATTGAGGATTGAAGAATGAGGATTGAGGGTTGAGTATTAAGGATTGAGGGTTGAAGATTGAGTATTAAGGATTGAAGATTGAGGATTGAGGATTGAAGACTGAGTGTTGAGGATTGAAGATTGAGGATTGAGGATTGAGGATTGAGGATTGAGGATTGAAGATTGAGGATTCAGGATTGAGGATTGAGGATTGAGGATTGAGGATTGAAGATTGAATATTGATGATTGAAGGTCGAGGATTGAGGATTGAGTGTTGTGGATTGAGGACGAGGACTGAGGGTTGAATATTGATGTTTGAGGTCTGAGGATTGAGGATTGAGGATTGAGGATTAAGGATTGTGAATTGAGAATTGAAGATTGAGGATTGGGTATTGAAGATTGAAGAATGAGGGTTGAGGCTTGAGGATTGAGGATTGCAGATTGAGTATTGAGGATTGAAGATTGAGGATTGAGGATTGAGGATTGAGGATTGAGGATTGAAGATTGAGGATTGGGGATTGAGGATTGACGATTGAGGACTGAGTATTGAGGATTGAGAATTGAGGATTGAGGATTGAAGGATGAGGATTGAGGACTGAAGATTGAGTATTGATGATTGAAGATTGAGGATTGAGGATTGAGTGTTGAGGATTGAGGATTTAAGATTCAGCACTGGAGATTGAGGATTGAAGATTGAGGATTAAGGATTGAGGATTGGGGTTTGGGATCTAGGATTGGAGATAGATTATTGAGGATTGAAGATTGAGAATTGAGGATTGAGGATTGAGAATTGAGAATTAAGTATGAGGACTGAGGGTTGAGGATTGAGGTTTGAGGAATGAGGACTGAGGATTGAGGATTGAGGATTGAGGATTGAGGATTGAAGATTGAGGATTGGGGATTGAGGATTGACGATTGAGGACTGAGTGTTGAGGATTGAGAATTGAGGATTGAGGATTGAAGGTTGAGGATTGACGATTGAAGATTGAGTATTGATGATTGAAGATTGAGGATTGAGGATTGAGTGTTGAGGATTGAGGATTTAAGATTGAGGACTGGGGATTGAGGATTGAAGATTGAGGATTAAGTATTGAGGTTTGGGGATTGGAGATCTAGGATTGGAGATAGATTATTGAGGATTGAAGGTTGAGGATTGAGGTTTGAGGATTGAGAATTGAGAATTGAGGATGAGGAGTTAGGGTTGAGGATTGAGGATTGAAAATTGAGGATTGAGGATTGAGGATTGAGGATTCAGATTGAGGGCTGAGGGTTGAGGATTGACGTTTGAGTATTGAATCCTGACAATTCAGGATACTCTATTGAGTATTGAGAATTGAGGATTGATGGTTGAGTATTGAGGATTGAGGATTGAGGATTGAGGATAGAGGGTTGAGTATTGGAGATTGAGGATTGTTGATTGGGGATTGAGGATTGAGGATTGAGGATTCAGGATTGAGGATTGAAGATCGAGTATTGAGGATTGAAGATTGAGGATTGATGAATGAGGATGAGGATTGAGGGTTGAGGATTGAAGATTGAGGATTGAGGACTGAGGATTGAAGGTTGAGGATTAAGGATTGAGGATTGAGGATTGAGGATTCAGGATTGAGGATTGAGGATTCAGGATTGAGGATTCAGGATTGTGGTTTGAGGACAGAGGATTGAGGATTGAGGATTGAGGATTGAGGACTGAGTATTGAGAATTGAGAATTGAGGGTAGAGGATTGAAGATTGAGGATTGAGGATTGAAGATTGAGTATTGATGATTGAAGATTGAGGATTGAGGATTGAGGATTGAGTGTTGAGGATTGAGGACGAGGACTGACGGTTGACGATTGAGGTTTGAGGATTGAGTTTTGAGGATTGATGGCAGAGGATTGGGGATTGAGAATTGAGGATTGAGGATTGAGGATTGAGGATTGAGGATTGCAGATTGAGTATTGTGGATTGAAGATTGAGGATTGAGGATTGAGGGTTGAGGATTGAGGATTGAAAATTGAGGATTGAGGATTGAGGATTGAGGATTCAGAATGAGGGCTGAGGGTTGAAGATTGACGTTTGAGTATTGAATCCTGAGAATTCAGGATATTCTACGGAGTATTGAGAATTGAGGACTGATGGTTGAATTTTGAGGATTGAGGATTGAGGATAGAGGACTGAGTATTGAAGATTGAAGATTGTTGATTGGGGATTGAGGTTTGAGGATTGAGGATTCAGCATTGAGACTTGAAGATTGAGTATTGAGGATTGAAGATTGAGGATTGAGGATTGGGGATTGAGGATTGAGGATTGAGGATTGAAGATTCAGTATTGAGGATCGAAGATTGAGAATTGAAGATTGAGGATTGAGGATTGAAGATTGAGTGTTGAGGATTGAAGGCTGACGATTGAGTATTGAGAATTGAGGATTGATGTTTGAGTATTGAGGATTGAAGTTTGAGGGTTGTGTGTTGAATATTGAGGATTGAGGATTTCAGGTTTGAGGATTGAGGATTGAAGATTGAGTATTGAGGATTGAAGATTGAGGATTGCGGATTGAGGATTGAGGATTGAGGATTGAGGATTGAAGACTGACGATTGAGTATTGAGGATTGAGGATTGAGCGTTGAGGATTGATGTTTGAGGATTGAGATTTTATTATTGAGTATTGTGGATTCAGTATTGAAACATGAGAATTCAGGATACTCTATTGGGTATTGAGAATTGAGGATTGATGGTTGGGGGTTGTGTTTTGAATATTGAGGATTGAGGATTGAGGATTGAAGATTGAAGATTGTTGATTGGGGATTGAGGTTTGAGGATTGAGGATTCAGCATTGAGACTTGAAGATTGAGTATTGAGGATTGAAGATTGAGGATTGAGGATTGGGGATTGACGATAGAGGATTGAGGATTGAAGATTCAGTATTGAGGATCGAAGATTGAGAATTGAAGATTGAGGATTGAGGATTGAAGATTGAGTGTTGAGGATTGAAGGCTGACGATTGAGTATTGAGAATTGAGGATTGATGTTTGAGTATTGAGGATTGAAGTTTGAGGGTTGTGTGTTGAATATTGAGGATTGAGGATTTCAGGTTTGAGGATTGAGGATTGAAGATTGAGTATTGAGGATTGAAGATTGAGGATTGCGGATTGAGGATTGAGGATTGAGGATTGAGGATTGAAGACTGACGATTGAGTATTGAGGATTGAGGATTGAGCGTTGAGGATTGATGTTTGAGGATTGAGATTTTATTATTGAGTATTGTGGATTCAGTATTGAAACATGAGAATTCAGGATACTCTATTGAGTATTGAGAATTGAGGATTGATGGTTGGGGGTTGTGTTTTGAATATTGAGGATTGAGGATTGAGGATTGAGGATTGAGGATTGAGGATTGAGGATTGAAGATTGAGTATTGAGGACTGAATATTGAGGATTGAGGATTGAGGATTGAGGATTGAGGATTGATGATTGAGGATTGGGGATTGAGGATTGACGATTGAGGATTGAGTATTGAGGACTGAGAATTGAGGATTGAGGATTGAAGGTTGATGACTGAGTGCTGAGGGTTGGGTGATGAGAATTGATGCTTGTGGATTGAGCTTTGAAGATTGAAGTTTGGGGATTGAGTGTTGAAAACTGAGAATTCAGGATATTCTGTTGAGCATTGAGAATTGAGCATTGATGGTTGAGTATTGAGGATTGATGATTGAGGGTTGAGTGTTGAATACCGAGGATTGAGGATTTTAGGATTGAGGATTGAGTATTGAAGATTGTGGATTCGGAATTGAGGTTTGAGGGCTGAGGATTGAGGGTTGAGAATTGAGGATTGAGGTATGACGCTTGAGGATAGAGGATTGAGGATGGAAGATTGAAGATAGAGGACTGAGTGTTGAGGATTGAGCGTTGAGAATTGGTGTTCGAGGATTGAGATTTGATTATTGAGTATTGTGGATTGAGTATTGAAACATGAGAATTCAGGATATTCTATTGAGTATTGAGAATTGAGGATTGGTGGTTGAGTATTAAGAATTGATGGTTGAGGGTTGTGTGTTGAATATTGAGGATTCAGGATTGAGTATTGAGTATTGAGGATTGAGGACTGAGGATTGAGGATTGAGGATTGAGGATTGAAGGTTGAGTGTTGAGGATTGAAGATTGAGGATTGAGGATTGAGGATTGAGGATTGGGGATTGAAGATTGAGGATTGGGGATTGAGGATTGACGATTGAGGGTTGAGCATTGAGGACTGAGAATTGAGGATTGAGGATTGAAGATTGTTTATTGAGGATTGAAGATTGAGGATTGAGGATTGAGGATTGAAGATTGAGGACTGAGTGTTGAGGGTTGAGTGATGAGAATTGATGTTTGTGGATTGAGATTTGAAGATTGAAGAATGGCGATTGAGTATTGAAAACTGTGAATTGAGGATATTCTATTGAGGATTGAGGATTGACAATTGATTGTTGAGGACTGAGAACTGAAGATTGAGGATTCAGGTTTGAGGATTCGGGATTGAGGTTTGAGGACTGAGAATTGAGGTTTGAAGATTGAGGATTGAGGATTGACTCTTGAGGATTGAGGATTGAGGATGGAGGATTGAAGAGAGAGGACTGAGTGTTGAGGATTGAGTGTTGAGAATTGATGTTTGAGGATTGAGATTTGATTATTGAATATTGTGGTTTGAGTACTCAACCATGAGAATTCAGGATATTCTATTGAGTATCGGGAATTGAGGATTGATGGTTGAGTATTGAGAATTTATGGTTGAGGGTCGTGTGTTGAATATTGAGGATTGAGGATTGAGGATTGAGGATTGTGGACTGGCGATTGAGGATTGAAGATTGAGGATTAAGGACTGAGGATCGGAGATTGAGGATCTAGGATTGGAGATTGATTATTGAGGATTGAAGATTGAGGATTGAGGATTGAGGATTGAGGATTGAGAATTGAGGATGAGGACTGAGGGTTGAGGATTGAGGATTGATAATTGAGGATTGAGGATTGAGGATTGAGGATTCAGAATGAGGGCTGAGGGTTGAGGATTGACGCTTGAGTATTGAACCCTGAGAATTCAGGATATTCTATTGAGTACTGAGAATTGAGGATTGATGGTTGAGTATTGAGGTTTGAGGATTGAAGATTGAGTGTTGAGGATTGAAGATTGAGGATTGAGGATTGAGGATTGAGGATTGAGGATTGAAGATTGAGGATTAAGGATTGATGATTGAGGATTGAGGATTGAGGATTGAAGATTGAATATTGATGATTGAAGATCGAGGATTGAGGATTGAGTGTTGTGGATTGAGGACGAGGACTGAGGGTTGAATATTGATGTTTGAGGTCTGAGGATTGAGGATTGAGGATTGAGGATTGAGAATTGAGAATTAAGGATGAGGACTGAGGGTTGAGGATTGAGGTTTGAGGAATGAGGATTGAGGATTGAGGATTGAGGATTGAGGATTGAGGATTGAAGATTGAGGATTGGGGATTGAGGATTGACGATTGAGGACTGAGTATTGAGGATTGAGAATTGAGGATTGAGGATTGAACGTCGAGGATTGAGGCTTGAAGATTGAGTGTTGATGATTGAAGATTGAGGATTGAGGATTGAGTGTTGAGGATTGAGGATGTAAGATTGAGGACTGGGGATTGAGGATTGAAGATTGAGGATTAAGGATTGAGGATTGGGGATTGGTGTTCTAGGTTTGGAGACAGATTATTGAGGATTGAAGATTGAGGATTGAGGATTGAGGATTGAGAATTGAGAATTGAGGATGAGGACTGAGGGTTGAGGATTGAGGATTGAAAATTGAGGATTGAGGATTGAGGATTGAGGATTCAGAATGAGGGCTGAGGGTTGAGGATTGATTTTTGAGTATTGAATCCTGAGAATTCAGGATAATCTATTGAGTATTGAGAATTGAGTATTGATGGTTGAGTATTGATGATTGAGTATTGAGTATTGAGGATTGAGGATTGAAGGTTGAATTTTGATGAATGAAAATCGAGGATTCAGGATTGAGGGTTGTGGATTGAGGACGAGGACTGAGGGTTGAGTATTGATGCTTGAGGACTGAGGAATGAGGATTGAGGATTGCGAATTGAGGATTGAGGATTGAAGATTGAAGATTGGGTATTGAGGATTGAAGAATGAGGATTGAGGGTTGAGTATTAAGGATTGAGGGTTGAAGATTGAGTATTAAGGATTGAAGATTGAGGATTGAGGATTGAAGACTGAGTGTTGAGGATTGAAGATTGAGGATTGAGGATTGAGGATTGAGGATTGAGGATTGAAGATTGAGGATTCAGGATTGAGGATTGAGGATTGAGGATTGAGGATTGAAGATTGAATATTGATGATTGAAGATCGAGGATTGAGGATTGAGTGTTGTGGATTGAGGACGAGGACTGAGGGTTGAATATTGATGTTTGAGGTCTGAGGATTGAGGATTGAGGATTGAGGATTAAGGATTGTGAATTGAAAATTGAAGATTGAGGATTGGGTATTGAAGATTGAAGAATGAGGGTTGAGGCTTGAGGATTGAGGATTGCAGATTGAGTATTGAGGATTGAAGATTGAGGATTGAGGATTGAGGATTGAGGATTGAGGATTGAAGATTGAGGATTGGGGATTGAGGATTGACGATTGAGGACTGAGTATTGAGGATTGAGAATTGAGGATTGAGGATTGAAGGATGAGGATTGAGGACTGAAGATTGAGTATTGATGATTGAAGATTGAGGATTGAGGATTGAGTGTTGAGGATTGAGGATTTAAGATTCAGCACTGGAGATTGAGGATTGAAGATTGAGGATTAAGGATTGAGGATTGGGGATTTGGGATCTAGGATTGGAGATAGATTATTGAGGATTGAAGATTGAGAATTGAGGATTGAGGATTGAGAATTGAGAATTAAGTATGAGGACTGAGGGTTGAGGATTGAGGTTTGAGGAATGAGGATTGAGGATTGAGGATTGAGGATTGAGGATTGAGGATTGAAGATTGAGGATTGGGGATTGAGGATTGACGATTGAGGACTGAGTGTTGAGGATTGAGAATTGAGGATTGAGGATTGAAGGTTGAGGATTGAGGATTGAAGATTGAGTATTGATGATTGAAGATTGAGGATTGAGGATTGAGTGTTGAGGATTGAGGATTTAAGATTGAGGACTGGGGATTGAGGATTGAAGATTGAGGATTAAGTATTGAGGTTTGGGGATTGGAGATCTAGGATTGGAGATAGATTATTGAGGATTGAAGGTTGAGGATTGAGGTTTGAGGATTGAGAATTGAGAATTGAGGATGAGGAGTTAGGGTTGAGGATTGAGGATTGAAAATTGAGGATTGAGGATTGAGGATTGAGGATTCAGATTGAGGGCTGAGGGTTGAGGATTGACGTTTGAGTATTGAATCCTGACAATTCAGGATACTCTATTGAGTATTGAGAATTGAGGATTGATGGTTGAGTATTGAGGATTGAGGATTGAGGATTGAGGATAGAGGGTTGAGTATTGGAGATTGAGGATTGTTGATTGGGGATTGAGGATTGAGGATTGAGGATTCAGGATTGAGGATTGAAGATCGAGTATTGAGGATTGAAGATTGAGGATTGATGAATGAGGATGAGGATTGAGGGTTGAGGATTGAAGATTGAGGATTGAGGACTGAGGATTGAAGGTTGAGGATTAAGGATTGAGGATTGAGGATTGAGGATTGAGGATTGAGGATTGAGGATTCAGGATTGAGGATTCAGGATTGTGGTTTGAGGACAGAGGATTGAGGATTGAGGATTGAGGATTGAGGACTGAGTATTGAGAATTGAGAATTGAGGGTAGAGGATTGAAGATTGAGGATTGAGGATTGAAGATTGAGTATTGATGATTGAAGATTGAGGATTGAGGATTGAGGATTGAGTGTTGAGGATTGAGGACGAGGACTGACGGTTGACGATTGAGGTTTGAGGATTGAGTTTTGAGGATTGATGGCAGAGGATTGGGGATTGAGAATTGAGGATTGAGGATTGAGGATTGAGGATTGAGGATTGCAGATTGAGTATTGTGGATTGAAGATTGAGGATTGAGGATTGAGGGTTGAGGATTGAGGATTGAAAATTGAGGATTGAGGATTGAGGATTGAGGATTCAGAATGAGGGCTGAGGGTTGAAGATTGACGTTTGAGTATTGAATCCTGAGAATTCAGGATATTCTATGGAGTATTGAGAATTGAGGACTGATGGTTGAATTTTGAGGATTGAGGATTGAGGATAGAGGACTGAGTATTGAAGATTGAAGATTGTTGATTGGGGATTGAGGTTTGAGGATTGAGGATTCAGCATTGAGACTTGAAGATTGAGTATTGAGGATTGAAGATTGAGGATTGAGGATTGGGGATTGAGGATTGAGGATTGAGGATTGAAGATTCAGTATTGAGGATCGAAGATTGAGAATTGAAGATTGAGGATTGAGGATTGAAGATTGAGTGTTGAGGATTGAAGGCTGACGATTGAGTATTGAGAATTGAGGATTGATGTTTGAGTATTGAGGATTGAAGTTTGAGGGTTGTGTGTTGAATATTGAGGATTGAGGATTTCAGGTTTGAGGATTGAGGATTGAAGATTGAGTATTGAGGATTGAAGATTGAGGATTGCGGATTGAGGATTGAGGATTGAGGATTGAGGATTGAAGACTGACGATTGAGTATTGAGGATTGAGGATTGAGCGTTGAGGATTGATGTTTGAGGATTGAGATTTTATTATTGAGTATTGTGGATTCAGTATTGAAACATGAGAATTCAGGATACTCTATTGAGTATTGAGAATTGAGGATTGATGGTTGGGGGTTGTGTTTTGAATATTGAGGATTGAGGATTGAGGATTGAAGATTGAAGATTGTTGATTGGGGATTGAGGTTTGAGGATTGAGGATTCAGCATTGAGACTTGAAGATTGAGTATTGAGGATTGAAGATTGAGGATTGAGGATTGGGGATTGACGATTGAGGATTGAGGATTGAAGATTCAGTATTGAGGATCGAAGATTGAGAATTGAAGATTGAGGATTGAGGATTGAAGATTGAGTGTTGAGGATTGAAGGCTGACGATTGAGTATTGAGAATTGAGGATTGATGTTTGAGTATTGAGGATTGAAGTTTGAGGGTTGTGTGTTGAATATTGAGGATTGAGGATTTCAGGTTTGAGGATTGAGGATTGAAGATTGAGTATTGAGGATTGAAGATTGAGGATTGCGGATTGAGGATTGAGGATTGAGGATTGAGGATTGAAGACTGACGATTGAGTATTGAGGATTGAGGATTGAGCGTTGAGGATTGATGTTTGAGGATTGAGATTTTATTATTGAGTATTGTGGATTCAGTATTGAAACATGAGAATTCAGGATACTCTATTGAGTATTGAGAATTGAGGATTGATGGTTGGGGGTTGTGTTTTGAATATTGAGGATTGAGGATTGAGGATTGAGGATTGAGGATTGAGGATTGAGGATTGAAGATTGAGTATTGAGGACTGAATATTGAGGATTGAGGATTGAGGATTGAGGATTGAGGATTGATGATTGAGGATTGGGGATTGAGGATTGACGATTGAGGATTGAGTATTGAGGACTGAGAATTGAGGATTGAGGATTGAAGGTTGATGACTGAGTGCTGAGGGTTGGGTGATGAGAATTGATGCTTGTGGATTGAGCTTTGAAGATTGAAGTTTGGGGATTGAGTGTTGAAAACTGAGAATTCAGGATATTCTGTTGAGCATTGAGAATTGAGCATTGATGGTTGAGTATTGAGGATTGATGATTGAGGGTTGAGTGTTGAATACCGAGGATTGAGGATTTTAGGATTGAGGATTGAGTATTGAAGATTGTGGATTCGGAATTGAGGTTTGAGGGCTGAGGATTGAGGGTTGAGAATTGAGGATTGAGGTATGACGCTTGAGGATAGAGGATTGAGGATGGAAGATTGAAGATAGAGGACTGAGTGTTGAGGATTGAGCGTTGAGAATTGGTGTTCGAGGATTGAGATTTGATTATTGAGTATTGTGGATTGAGTATTGAAACATGAGAATTCAGGATATTCTATTGAGTATTGAGAATTGAGGATTGGTGGTTGAGTATTAAGAATTGATGGTTGAGGGTTGTGTGTTGAATATTGAGGATTCAGGATTGAGTATTGAGTATTGAGGATTGAGGACTGAGGATTGAGGATTGAGGATTGAGGATTGAAGGTTGAGTGTTGAGGATTGAAGATTGAGGATTGAGGATTGAGGATTGAGGATTGGGGATTGAAGATTGAGGATTGGGGATTGAGGATTGACGATTGAGGGTTGAGCATTGAGGACTGAGAATTGAGGATTGAGGATTGAAGATTGTTTATTGAGGATTGAAGATTGAGGATTGAGGATTGAGGATTGAAGATTGAGGACTGAGTGTTGAGGGTTGAGTGATGAGAATTGATGTTTGTGGATTGAGATTTGAAGATTGAAGAATGGCGATTGAGTATTGAAAACTGTGAATTGAGGATATTCTATTGAGGATTGAGGATTGACAATTGATTGTTGAGGACTGAGAGCTGAAGATTGAGGATTCAGGTTTGAGGATTCGGGATTGAGGTTTGAGGACTGAGAATTGAGGTTTGAAGATTGAGGATTGAGGATTGACTCTTGAGGATTGAGGATTGAGGATGGAGGATTGAAGAGAGAGGACTGAGTGTTGAGGATTGAGTGTTGAGAATTGATGTTTGAGGATTGAGATTTGATTATTGAATATTGTGGTTTGAGTACTCAACCATGAGAATTCAGGATATTCTATTGAGTATCGGGAATTGAGGATTGATGGTTGAGTATTGAGAATTTATGGTTGAGGGTCGTGTGTTGAATATTGAGGATTGAGGATTGAGGATTGAGGATTGTGGACTGGCGATTGAGGATTGAAGATTGAGGATTAAGGACTGAGGATCCGAGATTGAGGATCTAGGATTGGAGATTGATTATTGAGGATTGAAGATTGAGGATTGAGGATTGAGGATTGAGGATTGAGAATTGAGGATGAGGACTGAGGGTTGAGGATTGAGGATTGATAATTGAGGATTGAGGATTGAGGATTGAGGATTCAGAATGAGGGCTGAGGGTTGAGGATTGACGCTTGAGTATTGAACCCTGAGAATTCAGGATATTCTATTGAGTACTGAGAATTGAGGATTGATGGTTGAGTATTGAGGTTTGAGGATTGAAGATTGAGTGTTGAGGATTGAAGATTGAGGATTGAGGATTGAGGATTGAGGATTGAGGATTGAAGATTGAGGATTAAGGATTGATGATTGAGGATTGAGGATTGAGGATTGAAGATTGAATATTGATGATTGAAGATCGAGGATTGAGGATTGAGTGTTGTGGATTGAGGACGAGGACTGAGGGTTGAATATTGATGTTTGAGGTCTGAGGATTGAGGATTGAGGATTGAGGATTGAGAATTGAGAATTAAGGATGAGGACTGAGGGTTGCGGATTGAGGTTTGAGGAATGAGGATTGAGGATTGAGGATTGAGGATTGAGGATTGAGGATTGAAGATTGAGGATTGGGGATTGAGGATTGACGATTGAGGACTGAGTATTGAGGATTGAGAATTGAGGATTGAGGATTGAACGTCGAGGATTGAGGCTTGAAGATTGAGTGTTGATGATTGAAGATTGAGGATTGAGGATTGAGTGTTGAGGATTGAGGATGTAAGATTGAGGACTGGGGATTGAGGATTGAAGATTGAGGATTAAGGATTGAGGATTGGGGATTGGGGTTCTAGGTTTGGAGATAGATTATTGAGGATTGAAGATTGAGGATTGAGGATTGAGGATTGAGAATTCAGAATTGAGAATTGAGGATGAGGACTGAGGGTTGAGGATTGAGGATTGAAAATTGAGGATTGAGGTTTGAGGATTGAGGATTCAGAATGAGGGCTGAGGGTTCAGGATTGATTTTTGAGTATTGAATCCTGAGAATTCAGGATAATCTATTGAGTATTGAGAATTGAGTATTGATGGTTGAGTATTGATGATTGAGTATTGAGTATTGAGGATTGAGGATTGAAGGTTGAATTCTGATGAATGAAAATCGAGGATTCAGGATTGAGGGTTGTGGATTGAGGACGAGGACTGAGGGTTGAGTATTGATGCTTGAGGACAGAGGGTTGAGGATTGAGGATTGAGGATTGAGGGTTGCAGATTGAGTATTGAGGATTGAAGACTGAGGATTGAGGATTGAGGATTGAGGATTGAGGATTGAGGATTGAGGATTGAAGATTGAGGATTGGGTATTGAAGATTGAAGAATGAGGGTTGAGGATTGAGGATTGAGGGTTGAATATTGATGTTTGAGGTCTGAGGATTGAGGATTGACGATTGAGGATTAAGGATTGAGTATTGAGAATTGAAGATTGAGGATTGGGTATTGAAGATTGAAGAATGAGGGTTGAGGATTGAGGATTGAGGATTGCAGATTGAGTATTGAGGATTGAAGATTGAGTATTGAGGATTGAAGATTGAGGATTGAGGATTGAGGATTGAGGATTGAAGATTGAAGATTGTTGATTGGGGATTGAGGTTTGAGGATTGAGGATTCAGCATTGAGACTTGAAGATTGAGTATTGAGGATTGAAGATTGAGGATTGAGGATTGGGGATTGACGATTGAGGATTGAGGATTGGAGATTCAGTATTGAGGATCGAAGATTGAGAATTGAAGATTGAGGATTGAGGATTGAAGATTGAGTGTTGAGGATTGAAGGCTGACGATTGAGTATTGAGAATTGAGGATTGATGTTTGAGTATTGAGGATTGAAGTTTGAGGGTTGTGTGTTGAATATTGAGGATTGAGGATTTCAGGTTTGAGGATTGAGGATTGAAGATTGAGTATTGAGGATTGAAGATTGAGGATTGCGGATTGAGGATTGAGGATTGAGGATTGAGGATTGAAGACTGACGATTGAGTATTGAGGATTGAGGATTGAGCGTTGAGGATTGATGTTTGAGGATTGAGATTTTATTATTGAGTATTGTGGATTCAGTATTGAAACATGAGAATTCAGGATACTCTATTGAGTATTGAGAATTGAGGATTGATGGTTGGGGGTTGTGTTTTGAATATTGAGGATTGAGGATTGAGGATTGAGGATTGAGGATTGAGGATTGAGGATTGAAGATTGAGTATTGAGGACTGAATATTGAGGATTGAGGATTGAGGATTGAGGATTGAGGATTGATGATTGAGGATTGGGGATTGAGGATTGACGATTGAGGATTGAGTATTGAGGACTGAGAATTGAGGATTGAGGATTGAAGATTGATGACTGAGTGCTGAGGGTTGGGTGATGAGAATTGATGCTTGTGGATTGAGCTTTGAAGATTGAAGTTTGGGGATTGAGTGTTGAAAACTGAGAATTCAGGATATTCTGTTGAGCATTGAGAATTGAGCATTGATGGTTGAGTATTGAGGATTGATGATTGAGGGTTGAGTGTTGAATACCGAGGATTGAGGATTTTAGGATTGAGGATTGAGTATTGAAGATTGTGGATTCGGAATTGAGGTTTGAGGGCTGAGGATTGAGGGTTGAGTATTGAGGATTGAGGAATGACGCTTGAGGATAGAGGATTGAGGATGGAAGATTGAAGATAGAGGACTGAGTGTTGAGGATTGAGCGTTGAGAATTGGTGTTCGAGGATTGAGATTTGATTATTGAGTATTGTGGATTGAGTATTGAAACATGAGAATTCAGGATATTCTATTGAGTATTGAGAATTGAGGATTGGTGGTTGAGTATTAAGAATTGATGGTTGAGGGTTGTGTGTTGAATATTGAGGATTCAGGATTGAGTATTGAGTATTGAGGATTGAGGACTGAGGATTGAGGATTGAGGATTGAGGATTGAAGGTTGAGTGTTGAGGATTGAAGATTGAGGATTGAGGATTGAGGATTGAGGATTGGGGATTGAAGATTGAGGATTGGGGATTGAGGATTGACGATTGAGGGTTGAGCATTGAGGACTGAGAATTGAGGATTGAGGATTGAAGATTGTTTATTGAGGATTGAAGATTGAGGATTGAGGATTGAGGATTGAAGATTGAGGACTGAGTGTTGAGGGTTGAGTGATGAGAATTGATGTTTGTGGATTGAGATTTGAAGATTGAAGAATGGCGATTGAGTATTGAAAACTGTGAATTGAGGATATTCTATTGAGGATTGAGGATTGACAATTGATTGTTGAGGACTGAGAGCTGAAGATTGAGGATTCAGGTTTGAGGATTCGGGATTGAGGTTTGAGGACTGAGAATTGAGGTTTGAAGATTGAGGATTGAGGATTGACTCTTGAGGATTGAGGATTGAGGATGGAGGATTGAAGAGAGAGGACTGAGTGTTGAGGATTGAGTGTTGAGAATTGATGTTTGAGGATTGAGATTTGATTATTGAATATTGTGGTTTGAGTACTCAACCATGAGAATTCAGGATATTCTATTGAGTATCGGGAATTGAGGATTGATGGTTGAGTATTGAGAATTTATGGTTGAGGGTCGTGTGTTGAATATTGAGGATTGAGGATTGAGGATTGAGGATTGTGGACTGGCGATTGAGGATTGAAGATTGAGGATTAAGGACTGAGGATCGGAGATTGAGGATCTAGGATTGGAGATTGATTATTGAGGATTGAAGATTGAGGATTGAGGATTGAGGATTGAGGATTGAGAATTGAGGATGAGGACTGAGGGTTGAGGATTGAGGATTGATAATTGAGGATTGAGGATTGAGGATTGAGGATTCAGAATGAGGGCTGAGGGTTGAGGATTGACGCTTGAGTATTGAACCCTGAGAATTCAGGATATTCTATTGAGTACTGAGAATTGAGGATTGATGGTTGAGTATTGAGGTTTGAGGATTGAAGATTGAGTGTTGAGGATTGAAGATTGAGGATTGAGGATTGAGGATTGAGGATTGAGGATTGAAGATTGAGGATTCAGGATTGAGGATTGAGGATTGAGGATTGAGGATTGAAGATTGAATATTGATGATTGAAGATCGAGGATTGAGGATTGAGTGTTGTGGATTGAGGACGAGGACTGAGGGTTGAATATTGATGTTTGAGGTCTGAGGATTGAGGATTGAGGATTGAGGATTAAGGATTGTGAATTGAGAATTGAAGATTGAGGATTGGGTATTGAAGATTGAAGAATGATGGTTGAGGCTTGAGGATTGAGGATTGCAGATTGAGTATTGAGGATTGAAGATTGAGGATTGAGGATTGAGGATTGAGGATTGAGGATTGAGGATTGAAGATTGAGGATTGCGGATTGAGGATTGACGATTGAGGACTGAGTATTGAGGATTGAGAATTGAGGATTGAGGATTGAAGGATGAGGATTGAGGACTGAAGATTGACTATTGATGATTGAAGATTGAGGATTGAGGATTGAGTGTTGAGGATTGAGGATTTAAGATTCAGCACTGGAGATTGAGGATTGAAGATTGAGGATTAAGGATTGAGGATTGGGGATTTGGGATCTAGGATTGGAGATAGATTATTGAGGATTGAAGATTGAGAATTGAGGATTGAGGATTGAAGATTGAGTGTTGAGGATTGAAGATTGGGGATTGAGGATTGACGATTGAGGACTGAGTATTGAGGATTGAGAATTAAGGATTGAGGATTGAACGTCGAGGATTGAGGCTTGAAGATTGAGTGTTGATGATTGAAGATTGAGGATTGAGGATTGAGTGTTGAGGATTGAGGATGTAAGATTGAGGACTGGGGATTGAGGATTGAAGATTGAGGATTAAGGATTGAGGATTGGGGATTGGTGTTCTAGGTTTGGAGACAGATTATTGAGGATTGGGGATTGGTGTTCTAGGTTTGGAGACAGATTATTGAGGATTGAAGATTGAGGATTGAGGATTGAGGATTGAGAATTGAGAATTGAGGATGAGGACTGAGGGTTGAGGATTGAGGATTGAAAATTGAGGATTGAGGATTGAGGATTGAGGATTCAGAATGAGGGCTGAGGGTTGAGGATTGATTTTTGAGTATTGAATCCTGAGAATTCAGGATAATCTATTGAGTATTGAGAATTGAGTATTGATGGTTGAGTATTGATGATTGAGTATTGAGTATTGAGGATTGAGGATTGAAGGTTGAATTTTGATGAATGAAAATCGAGGATTCAGGATTGAGGGTTGTGGATTGAGGACGAGGACTGAGGGTTGAGTATTGATGCTTGAGGACTGAGGAATGAGGATTGAGGATTGCGAATTGAGGATTGAGGATTGAAGATTGAAGATTGGGTATTGAGGATTGAAGAATGAGGATTGAGGGTTGAGTATTAAGGATTGAGGGTTGAAGATTGAGTATTAAGGATTGAAGATTGAGGATTGAGGATTGAAGACTGAGTGTTGAGGATTGAAGATTGAGGATTGAGGATTGAGGATTGAGGATTGAGGATTGAAGATTGAGGATTCAGGATTGAGGATTGAGGATTGAGGATTGAGGATTGAAGATTGAATATTGATGATTGAAGATCGAGGATTGA
Source organism: Calliopsis andreniformis (assembly GCF_051401765.1). NCBI lineage: Eukaryota > Metazoa > Arthropoda > Insecta > Hymenoptera > Andrenidae > Calliopsis > Calliopsis andreniformis. Next base: position 2,306,650 of record NW_027480467.1, on the reverse strand, counting down.
GGATTGAGTGTTGTGGATTGAGGACGAGGACTGAGGGTTGAATATTGATGTTTGAGGTCTGAGGACTGAGGATTGAGGATTGAGGATTAAGGATTGTGAATTGAGAATTGAAGATTGAGGATTGGGTATTGAAGATTGAAGAATGAGGGTTGAGGGTTGAGGATTGAGGATTGCAGATTGAGTATTGAGGATTGAAGATTGAGGATTGAGGATTGAGGATTGAGGATTGAGGATTGAAGATTGAGGATTGGGGATTGAGGATTGACGATTGAGGACTGAGTATTGAGGATTGAGAATTGAGGATTGAGGATTGAAGGATGAGGATTGAGGACTGAAGATTGAGTATTGATGATTGAAGATTGAGGATTGAGGATTGAGTGTTGAGGATTGAGGATTTAAGATTCAGCACTGGAGATTGAGGATTGAAGATTGAGGATTAAGGATTGAGGATTGGGGATTTGGGATCTAGGATTGGAGATAGATTATTGAGGATTGAAGATTGAGAATTGAGGATTGAGGATTGAAGATTGAGTGTTGAGGATTGAAGATTGAGGATTGAGGATTGAGGATTGAGGATTGAGGATTGAAGATTGAGGATTAAGGATTGAGGATTGAGGATTGAGGATTGAGGATTGAAGATTGAATATTGATGATTGACGATCGAGGATTGAGGATTGAGTGTTGTGGATTGAGGACGAGGACTGAGGGTTGAATATTGATGTTTGAGGTCTGAGGATTGAGGATTGAGGATTGAGGATTGAGAATTGAGAATTAAGGATGAGGACTGAGGGTTGAGGATTGAGGTTTGAGGAATGAGGATTGAGGATTGAGGATTGAGGATTGAGGATTGAGGATTGAAGATTGAGGATTGGGGATTGAGGATTGACGATTGAGGACTGAGTATTGAGGATTGAGAATTAAGGATTGAGGATTGAACGTCGAGGATTGAGGCTTGAAGATTGAGTGTTGATGATTGAAGATTGAGGATTGAGGATTGAGTGTTGAGGATTGAGGATGTAAGATTGAGGACTGGGGATTGAGGATTGAAGATTGAGGATTAAGGATTGAGGATTGGGGATTGGTGTTCTAGGTTTCGAGACAGATTATTGAGGATTGAAGATTGAGGATTGAGGATTGAGGATTGAGAATTGAGAATTGAGGATGAGGACTGAGGGTTGAGGATTGAGGATTGAAAATTGAGGATTGAGGATTGAGGATTGAGGATTCAGAATGAGGGCTGAGGGTTGAGGATTGATTTTTGAGTATTGAATCCTGAGAATTCAGGATAATCTATTGAGTATTGAGAATTGAGTATTGATGGTTGAGTATTGATGATTGAGTATTGAGTATTGAGGATTGAGGATTGAAGGTTGAATTTTGATGAATGAAAATCGAGGATTCAGGATTGAGGGTTGTGGATTGAGGACGAGGACTGAGGGTTGAGTATTGATGCTTGAGGACTGAGGAATGAGGATTGAGGATTGCGAATTGAGGATTGAGGATTGAAGATTGAAGATTGGGTATTGAGGATTGAAGAATGAGGATTGAGGGTTGAGTATTAAGGATTGAGGGTTGAAGATTGAGTATTAAGGATTGAAGATTGAGGATTGAGGATTGAAGACTGAGTGTTGAGGATTGAAGATTGAGGATTGAGGATTGAGGATTGAGGATTGAGGATTGAAGATTGAGGATTCAGGATTGAGGATTGAGGATTGAGGATTGAGGATTGAAGATTGAATATTGATGATTGAAGATCGAGGATTGAGGATTGAGTGTTGTGGATTGAGGACGAGGACTGAGGGTTGAATATTGATGTTTGAGGTCTGAGGATTGAGGATTGAGGATTGAGGATTAAGGATTGTGAATTGAGAATTGAAGATTGAGGATTGGGTATTGAAGATTGAAGAATGAGGGTTGAGGGTTGAGGATTGAGGATTGCAGATTGAGTATTGAGGATTGAAGATTGAGGATTGAGGATTGAGGATTGAGGATTGAGGATTGAGGATTGAGGATTGAGGATTGAATATTGAGTATTGAGGATTGAAGAATGAGGATTGAGGATTGAGGATTGAGGATTGAGGATGTAAGATTGATGAGTGGGAATTGAGGATTGAAGATTGAGGATTAAGGATTGAGGATTGGGGATTGGAGATCTAGGATTGGAGATAGATTATTGAGGATTGAAAATTCAGGATTGAGGATTGAGGATTGAGAATTGAGAATTGAGGATGAGGACTGAGGGTTGAGTATTGAGGATTGAGGATTGAGGATTGCAGATTGAGTATTGAGGATTGAAGATTGAGGATTGAGGATTGAGGATTGAGGATTGAGGATTGAGGATTGAGGATTGAGGATTGAAGATTGATTATTGAGGATTGAATACGGAGGATTGAGGATTGAGGATTGAGGATTGAGGATTGAAGATTGAGGATTGGGGATTGAGGATTGACGATTGAGGACTGAGTATTGAGGATTGAGAATTGAGGATTGAGGATTGAAGTATGAGGATTGAGGTCTGAAGATTGAGTATTGATGATTGAAGATTGAGGATTGAGGATTGAGTGTTGAGGATTGAGGATTTAAGATTGAGCACTGGAGATTGAGGATTGAAGATTGAGGATTAAGGATTGAGGATTTGGGATTGGGGATCTAGGATTGGAGATAGATTATTGAGGATTGAAGATTGAGGATTGAGGATTGAGGATTTGAATTGAGAATTGAGGATGAGGACTGAGGGTAGAGGATTGAGGATTGAAAATTGAGGATTGAGGATTCAGAATGAGGGCTGAGGGTTGAGGATTGACGTTTGAGTATTGAATCCTGAGAATTCAGGATATTCTATTGAGTATTGAGAATTGAGGATTGATGGTTGAGTATTGAGGATTGAGGATTGAGGATAGAGGGTTGAGTATTGAAGATTGAGGATTGTTGATTGGGGATTGAGGATTGAGTATTGAGGATAGAGGATTGAGGATTGAAGATTGACGACTGAGTGTTGAGGGTTGAGTGATGAGAATTGATGTTTGTGGATTGAGATTTGAAGATTGAAGAATGGTGATTGAGTATTGAAAACTGTGAATTGAGGATGTTCTATTGAGGATTGAGGATTGACAATTGATTGTTGAGGACTGAGGGCTGAAGATTGAGGATTCAGGGTTGAGGATTCGGGATTGAAGATTGAGGATTGAGGATTGAGTGTTGAGGATTGAGGATTTAAGATTGAGGACTGGGGATTGAGGATTGAAGATTGAGGATTAAGGATTGAGGATTGGGGACTGGGGATCTAGGTTTGGAGATAGATTATTGAGAATTGAAGATTGAGGATTGAGGATTGAGGATTGAGAATTGAGAATTGAGGATGAGGACTGAGGGTTGAGGATTGAGGATTGAAAATTGAGGATTGAGGATTGAGGATTGAGGATTCAGAATGAGGGCTGAGGGTTGAGGATTGACGTTTGAGTATTGAATCCAGAAAATTCAGGATATTCTATTGAGTATTGGGAATTGGGGATTGATGGTTGAGTATTGAGGATTGAGGATTGATGATTGAGGATAGAGGGTTGAGTATTGAAGATTGAGGATTGTTGATTGGGGATTGAGGATTGAGGATTGAGGATTGATGATTCAGGATTGAGGATTGAAGATTGAGTATTGAGGATTGAAGATTGAGGATTGCGGATTGAGGATTGAGGATTGAGGATTGAGGATTGAAGATTGATGATAGAGTATTGAGGATTGAAGATTGAGGATTGTGGATTGAGGATTGAGGATTCAGAATGAGGGCTGAGGGTTGAGGATTGATTTTTGCGTATTGAATCCTGAGAATTCAGGATAATCTATTGAGTATTGAGAATTGAGTATTGATGGTTGAGTATTGATGATTGAGTATTGAGTATTGAGGATTGAGGATTGAAGGTTGAATATTGATGAATGAAAATCGAGGATTCAGGATTGAGGGCTGTGGATTGAGGACGAGGACTGAGGGTTGAGTATTGATGCTTGAGGACTGAGGAATGAGGATTGAGGATTGCTAATTGAGGACTGAGGATTGAAGATTGAGGATTGGGTATTGAGGATTGAAGAATGAGGATTGAGGGTTGAGTATTAAGGATTGAGGATTGAAGATTGAGGATTGAGGATTGAAGATTGAGTGTTGAGGGTTGAAGATTGAGGATTGAGGATTGAGGATTGAGGATTGAGGATTGAAGATTGAGGATTGAGGATTGAGGATTGAGGATTGAGGATTGAGGATTGAAGATCGAATATTTATGATTGAAGATCGAGGATTGAGGATTGAGTGTTGTGGATTGCAGATTGAGTATTGAGGATTGAAGATTGAGTATTGAGGATTGAAGATTGAGGATTGAGGATTGAGGATTGAGGACTGAGGATTGAGGATTGAGGATTGAGGACTGAAGATTGAGTATTGAGGATTGAAGAATGAGGATTGAGGATTGAGGATTGAGGATTGAGGATTTAAGATTGATGACTGGGGATTGAGGATTGAAGATTGAGGATTAAGGATTGAGGATTGGGGATTGGGGATCTAGGATTGGAGATAGATCATTGAGGATTGAAAATTCAGGATTGAGGATTGAGGATTGAGAATTGAGAATTGAGGATGAGGACAGAGGGTTGAGGATTGAGGATTGAGGATTGAGGATTGCAGATTGAGTATTGAGGATTGAAGACTGAGGATTGAGGATTGAGGATTGAGGATTGAGGATTGAGGATTGAGGATTGAAGATTGAGGATTGGGTATTGAAGATTGAAGAATGAGGGTTGAGGATTGAGGATTGAGGGTTGAATATTGATGTTTGAGGTCTGAGGATTGAGGATTGACGATTGAGGATTAAGGATTGAGTATTGAGAATTGAAGATTGAGGATTGGGTATTGAAGATTGAAGAATGATGGTTGAGGATTGAGGATTGAGGATTGCAGATTGAGTATTGAGGATTGAAGATTGAGTATTGAGGATTGAAGATTGAGGATTGAGGATTGAGGATTGAGGATTGAGGATTGAAGATTGAGGATTGGGGATTGAGGATTGACGATTGAGGACTGAGTATTGAGGATTGAGAATTGAGGATTGAGGATTGAAGTATGAGGATTGAGGTCTGAAGATTGAGTATTGATGATTGAAGATTGAGGATTGAGGATTGAGTGTTGAGGATTGAGGATTTAAGAGTGAGCACTGGAGATTGAGGATTGAAGATTGAGGATTAAGGATTGAGGATTGGGGATTGGGGATCTAGGATTGGAGATAGATTATTGAGGATTGAAGATTGAGGATTGAGGATTGAGGATTTGAATTGAGAATTGAGGATGAGGACTGAGGGTAGAGGATTGAGGATTGAAAATTGAGGATTGAGGATTAAGGATTGAGGATTCAGAATGAGGGCTGAGGGTTGAGGATTGACGTTTGAGTATTGAATCCTGAGAATTCAGGATATTCTATTGAGTATTGAGAATTGAGGATTGATGGTTGAGTATTGAGGATTGAGGATTGAGGATAGAGGGTTGAGTATTGAAGATTGAGGATTGTTGATTGGGGATTGAGGATTGAGTATTGAGGATAGAGGATTGAGGATTGAAGATTGACGACTGAGTGTTGAGGGTTGAGTGATGAGAATTGATGTTTGTGGATTGAGATTTGAAGATTGAAGAATGGTGATTGAGTATTGAAAACTGTGAATTGAGGATGTTCTATTGAGGATTGAGGATTGACAATTGATTGTTGAGGACTGAGGGCTGAAGATTGAGGATTCAGGGTTGAGGATTCGGGATTGAAGATTGAGGATTGAGGATTGAGTGTTGAGGATTGAGGATTTAAGATTGAGGACTGGGGATTGAGGATTGAAGATTGAGGATTAAGGATTGAGGATTGGGGACTGGGGATCTAGGTTTGGAGATAGATTATTGAGAATTGAAGATTGAGGATTGAGGATTGAGGATTGAGAATTGAGAATTGAGGATGAGGACTGAGGGTTGAGGATTGAGGATTGAAAATTGAGGATTGAGGATTGAGGATTGAGGATTCAGAATGAGGGCTGAGGGTTGAGGATTGACGTTTGAGTATTGAATCCAGAAAATTCAGGATATTCTATTGAGTATTGGGAATTGGGGATTGATGGTTGAGTATTGAGGATTGAGGATTGATGATTGAGGATAGAGGGTTGAGTATTGAAGATTGAGGATTGTTGATTGGGGATTGAGGATTGAGGATTGAGGATTGATGATTCAGGATTGAGGATTGAAGATTGAGTATTGAGGATTGAAGATTGAGGATTGCGGATTGAGGATTGAGGATTGAGGATTGAGGATTGAAGATTGATGATAGAGTATTGAGGATTGAAGATTGAGGATTGTGGATTGAGGATTGAGGATTCAGAATGAGGGCTGAGGGTTGAGGATTGATTTTTGCGTATTGAATCCTGAGAATTCAGGATAATCTATTGAGTATTGAGAATTGAGTATTGATGGTTGAGTATTGTTGATTGAGTATTGAGTATTGAGGATTGAGGATTGAAGGTTGAATATTGATGAATGAAAATCGAGGATTCAGGATTGAGGGCTGTGGATTGAGGACGAGGACTGAGGGTTGAGTATTGATGCTTGAGGACTGAGGAATGAGGATTGAGGATTGCTAATTGAGGACTGAGGATTGAAGATTGAGGATTGGGTATTGAAGATTGAGTGTTGAGGGTTGAAGATTGAGGATTGAGGATTGAGGATTGAGGATTGAGGATTGAAGATTGAGGATTGAGGATTGAGGATTGAGGATTGAGGATTGAGGATTGAAGATCGAATATTTATGATTGAAGATCGAGGATTGAGGATTGAGTGTTGTGGATTGCAGATTGAGTATTGAGGATTGAAGATAGAGTATTGAGGATTGAAGATTGAGGATTGAGGATTGAGGATTGAGGACTGAGGATTGAGGATTGAGGATTGAGGACTGAAGATTGAGTATTGAGGATTGAAGAATGAGGATTGAGGATTGAGGATTGAGGATTGAGGATTTAAGATTGATGACTGGGGATTGAGGATTGAAGATTGAGGATTAAGGATTGAGGATTGGGGATTGGGGATCTAGGATTGGAGATAGATTATTGAGGATTGAAAATTCAGGATTGAGGATTGAGGATTGAGAATTGAGAATTGAGGATGAGGACAGAGGGTTGAGGATTGAGGATTGAGGATTGAGGATTGCAGATTGAGTATTGAGGATTGAAGACTGAGGATTGAGGATTGAGGATTGAGGATTGAGGATTGAGGATTGAGGATTGAAGATTGAGGATTGGGTATTGAAGATTGAAGAATGAGGGTTGAGGATTGAGGATTGAGGGTTGAATATTGATGTTTGAGGTCTGAGGATTGAGGATTGACGATTGAGGATTAAGGATTGAGTATTGAGAATTGAAGATTGAGGATTGGGTATTGAAGATTGAAGAATGATGGTTGAGGATTGAGGATTGAGGATTGCAGATTGAGTATTGAGGATTGAAGATTGAGTATTGAGGATTGAAGATTGAGGACTGAGGACTGAGGATTGAGGATTGAGGATTGAGGATTTAGGATTGAGGACTGAAGATTGAGTATTGAGGATTGAAGATTGAGGATTGAGGATTGAGGATTGAGGATTGAGGATTTAAGATTGATGACTGGGGATTGAGGATTGAAGACTGAGGATTGAGGATTGAGGATTGAGGATTGAGGATTGAAGATTGATTATTGAGGATTGAATATTGAGGATTGAGGATTGAGGATTGAGGATTGAGGATTGAGGATTGAAGATTGAGGATTGGGGATTGAGGATTGACGATTGAGGACTGAGTATTGAGGATTGAGAATTGAGGATTGAGGATTGAAGGATGAGGATTGAGGACTGAAGATTGAGTATTGATGATTGAAGATTGAGGATTGAGGATTGAGTGTTGAGGATTGAGGATTTAAGATTCAGCACTGGAGATTGAGGATTGAAGATTGAGGATTAAGGATTGAGGATTGGGGATTTGGGATCTAGGATTGGAGATAGATTATTGAGGATTGAAGATTGAGAATTGAGGATTGAGGATTGAGAATTGAGAATTAAGTATGAGGACTGAGGGTTGAGGATTGAGGTTTGAGGAATGAGGATTGAGGATTGAGGATTGAGGATTGAGGATTGAGGATTGAAGATTGAGGATTGGGGATTGAGGATTGACGATTGAGGACTGAGTATTGAGGATTGAGAATTGAGGATTGAGGATTGAAGGATGAGGATTGAGGACTGAAGATTGAGTATTGATGATTGAAGATTGAGGATAGAGGGTTGAGTATTGGAGATTGAGGATTGTTGATTGGGGATTGAGGATTGAGGATTGAGGATTCAGGATTGAGGATTGAAGATTGAGTATTGAGGATTGAAGATTGAGGATTGATGATTGAGGATGAGGATTGAGGGTTGAGGATTGAAGATTGAGGATTGAGGACTGAGGATTGAAGGTTGAGGATTAAGGATTGAGGATTGAGGATTGAGGATTGAGGATTGAGGATTGAGGATTGAAGATTCAGTATTGAGGATCGAAGATTGTCAATTGAAGATTGAGGGTTTAGGATTGAAGATTGAGTGTTGAGGATTGAAGGCTGATGATTGAGTATTGAGAATTGAGGATTGATGGTTGTGTATTGAGGATTGAACTTTGAGGGTTGTGTGTTGAATATTGAGGATTGAGGATTTCAGGATTGAGGATTGAGGAATGAAGATTGAGTATTGAGGATTGAAGGTTGAGGATTGCGGATTGAGGATTGAGGATTGAGGATTGAGGATTGAAGATTGAAGATTGAGTTTTGAGGATTGAAGGTTGAGGATTGAGGATTGTGGATTGAGGATTGAGGATTGAAGATTGAGGATTGAGGATTGAGGGCTGAGTGTTGAGGATTGAGGACGAGGACTGACGGTTGACGATTGAGGTTTGAGGATTGAGTTTTGAGGAATGATGGCAGAGGATTGGGGATTGAGAATTGAGGATTGAGTATTGAGGATTGAGGATTGAGGATTGCAGATTGAGTATTGTGGATTGAAGATTGAGGATTGAGGATTGAGGATTGAGGATTGAGGATTGAGGGTTGAGGATTGAAGATTGAGGACTGAGTGTTGAGGGTAGAGTGATGAGAATTGATGTTTGTGGATTGAGATTTGAAGATTGAAGATTGGGGATTGAGTATTGAAAACTGAGAATTCAGGATATTCTGTTGAGTATTGAGAATTGAGCATTTATGGTTGATGTCTGAGGATTGAAGATTGAGGATTCAGGATTGAGGATTCAGAATTGAGGTTTGTGGACTGAGGATTGAGGATTGAAGATTGGGTATTGAGGATTGAAGATAGAAGATTGAGGATTGAGGATTGAGGATTGAGGTTTGAGGGTTGAGGATCAGGGCTGAGGGTTGAGGATTGATGTTTGAGGAGTGAGGACTGAGGATTGAGGATTGAGGATTGCAGATTGAGTATTGAGGATTGAAGATTGAGGATTGAGGATTGAGGATTGAGGATTGAGGATTGAGGACTGAGTATTGAGGATTGAAGATTGTGGACTGAGTGTTGAGTGTTGAGTGATGAGAATTGATGTTTGTGGATTGAGATTTGAAGATTGAATGTTGGGGATTGAGTATTGAAAACTGTGATTTGAGGATATTCTATTGAGGATTGAGGATTGATGATGGAAGAATGAAGAGAGAGTACTGAGTGTTGAGGATTGAGTGTTGAGAATTGATGTTTGAGGATTGAGATTTGATTATTGAATATTGTGGATTGAGTATTGAAACATGAGAATTCAGGATATTCTATTGAGTATTGAGAATTGATGATTGATGGTTGAGTATTGAGGATTGAAGATTGAGTATTCAGGATTGAAGATTGAGGATTGAGGATTAAGGATTGAGGATTGAGGATTGAAGATTGAGGATTGGGGATTGAGGATTGACGATTGAGGATTGAGTATTCAGGACTGAGAATTGAGGATTGAGGATTGAGGATTTAGGATTGAGGACTGAAGATTGAGTATTGAGGATTGAAGATTGAGGATTGAGGATTGAGGATTGAGGATTGAGGATTTAAGATTGATGACTGGGGATTGAGGATTGAAGATTGAGGATTAAGGATTGAGGATGGGGATTGGGGATCTAGGATTGGAGATAGATTATTGAGGATTGAAAATTCAGGATTGAGAATTGAGGATTGAGAATTGAGAATTGAGGATGAGGACAGAGGTTTGAGGATTGAGGATTGAGGATTGAGGATTGCAGATTGAGTATTGAGGATTGAAGACTGAGGATTGAGGATTGAGGATTGAGGATTGAGGATTGAGGATTGAGGATTGAAGATTGATTATTGAGGATTGAATATTGAGGATTGAGGATTGAGGATTGAGGATTGAGGATTGAGGATTGAAGATTGAGGATTGGGGATTGAGGATTGACGATTGAGGACTGAGTATTGAGGATTGAGAATTGAGGATTGAGGATTGAAGGATGAGGATTGAGGACTGAAGATTGAGTATTGATGATTGAAGATTGAGGATTGAGGATTGAGTGTTGAGGATTGAGGACTTAAGATTCAGCACTGGAGATTGAGGATTGAAGATTGAGGATTAAGGATTGAGGATTGGGGATTGGAGATCTAGGATTGGAGATAGATTATTGAGGATTGAAGATTGAGAATTGAGGATTGAGGATTGAGAATTGAGAATTAAGTATGAGGACTGAGGGTTGAGGATTGAGGTTTGAGGTATGAGGATTGAGGATTGAGGATTGAGGATTGAGGATTGAGGATTGAAGATTGAGGATTGGGGATTGAGGATTGACGATTGAGGACTGAGTATTGAGGATTGAGAATTGAGGATTGAGGATTGAAGGTTGAGGATTGAGGATTGAAGATTGAGTATTGATGATTGAAGATTGAGGATTGAGGATTGAGTGTTGAGGATTGGGGATTTAAGATTGAGGACTGGGGATTGAGGATTGAAGATTGAGGATTAAGTATTGAGGATTGGGGATTAGAGATCTAGGATTGGAGATAGATTATTGAGGATTGAAGGTTGAGGATTGAGGATTGAGGATTGAGAATTGAGAATTGAGGATGAGGAGTTAGGGTTGAGGATTGAGGATTGAAAATTGAGGATTGAGGATTGAGGATTGAGGATTCAGATTGAGGGCTGAGTGTTGAGGATTGACGTTTGAGTATTGAATCCTGACAATTCAGGATATTCTATTGAGTATTGAGAATTGAGGATTGATGGTTGAGTATTGAGGATTGAGAATTGAGGATTGAGGATAGAGGGTTGAGTATTGGAGATTGAGGATTGTTGATTGGGGATTGAGGATTGAGGATTGAGGATTCAGGATTGAGGATTGAAGATTGAGTATTGAGGATTGAAGATTGAGGATTGATGATTGAGGATGAGGATTGAGGGTTGAGGATTGAAGATTGAGGATTGAGGACTGAGGATTGAAGGTTGAGGATTAAGGATTGAGGATTGAGGATTGAGGATTGAGGATTGAGGATTGAAGATTCAGTATTGAGGATCGAAGATTGTCAATTGAAGATTGAGGGTTTAGGATTGAAGATTGAGTGTTGAGGATTGAAGGCTGATGATTGAGTATTGAGAATTGAGGATTTATGGTTGTGTATTGAGGATTGAACTTTGAGGGTTGTGTGTTGAATATTGAGGATTGAGGATTTCAGGATTGAGGATTGAGGAATGAAGATTGAGTATTGAGGATTGAAGATTGAGGATTGCGGATTGAGGATTGAGGATTGAGGATTGAGGATTGAAGATTGAAGATTGAGTTTTGAGGATTGAAGGTTGAGGATTGAGGATTGTGGATTGAGGATTGAGGATTGAAGATTGAGGATTGAGGATTGAGGGCTGAGTGTTGAGGATTGAGGACGAGGACTGACGGTTGACGATTGAGGTTTGAGGATTGAGTTTTGAGGAATGATGGCAGAGGATTGGGGATTGAGAATTGAGGATTGAGTATTGAGGATTGAGGATTGAGGATTGCAGATTGAGTATTGTGGATTGAAAATTGAGGATTGAGGATTGAGGATTGAGGATTGAGGATTGAGGGTTGAGGATTGAAGATTGAGGACTGATTGTTGAGGGTAGAGTGATGAGAATTGATGTTTGTGGATTGAGATTTGAAGATTGAAGATTGGGGATTGAGTATTGAAAACTGAGAATTCAGGATATTCTGTTGAGTATTGAGAATTGAGCATTTATGGTTGATGTCTGAGGATTGAAGATTGAGGATTCAGGATTGAGGATTCAGAATTGAGGTTTGTGGACTGAGGATTGAGGATTGAAGATTGGGTATTGAGGATTGAAGATAGAAGATTGAGGATTGAGGATTGAGGATTGAGGTTTGAGGGTTGAGGATCAGGGCTGAGGGTTGAGGATTGATGTTTGAGGAGTGAGGACTGAGGGTTGATGATTGAGGATTGCAGATTGAGTATTGAGGATTGAAGATTGAGGATTGAGGATTGAGGATTGAGGATTGAGGATTGAGGACTGTGTATTGAGGATTGAAGATTGTGGACTGAGTGTTGAGTGTTGAGTGATGAGAATTGATGTTTGTGGATTGAGATTTGAAGATTGAATGTTGGGTATTGAGTATTGAAAACTGTGATTTGAGGATATTCTATTGAGGATTGAGGATTGATGATGGAAGAATGAAGAGAGAGTACTGAGTGTTGAGGATTGAGTGTTGAGAATTGATGTTTGAGGATTGAGATTTGATTATTGAATATTGTGGATTGAGTATTGAAACATGAGAATTCAGGATATTCTATTGAGTATTGAGAATTGAGGATTGATGGTTGAGTATTGAGGATTGAGGATTGAAGATTGAGGATTGAGGATTGAGGATTGAGGATTGAAGATTGAATATTGATGATTGAAGATCGAGGATTGTGGATTGAGTGTTGTGGATTGAGGACGAGGACTGAGGGTTGAACATTGATGTTTGAGGTCTGAGGATTGAGGATTGAGGATTGAGAATTGAGGATTGAGTATTGAGGATTGAAGATTGAGTATTGGGTATTGAAGATTGAAGGATGAGTGTTGAGGATTGAGGATTGAGGATTGAGGATTGCGGATTGAGTATTAAGGATTGAAGATTGAGGATTGAGGATTGAGGATTGAGGATTGAGGATTGAGGATTCAGAATTGTGGATTGAAGATTGAGGATTGAGGATTGACGATTGAGAATTGAGAATTGAGGATGAGGACTGAGGGTTGAGGATTGAGGATTGAAAATTGAGGATTGGGGATTGAGGATTGATGATTCAGAATGAGGGCTGAGGGTTGAAGATTGACGTTTGAGTATTGAATCCTGAGAATTCAGGATATTCTATTGAGTATTGAGAATTGAGGATTGATGGTTGAGTTTTGAGGATTGAGGATTGAGGATAGAGGACTGAGTATTGAAGATTGAAGATTGTTGATTGAGGATTGAGGATTGACGCTTGAGGATAGAGGATTGAGGATGGAAGATTGAAGAGAGAGGACTGAGTGTTGAGGATTGAGCGTTGAGAATTGATGTTCGAGGATTGAGATTTGATTATTGAGTATTGTGGATTGAGTATTGAAACATGAGAATGCAGGATATTCTATTGAGTATTGAGAATTGAGGATTGATGGTTGAGTATTGAGGATTGAGGATTGAGGATTGAGGATAGAAGGTTGAGTATTGAAGATTGAGGATTGTTGATTGGGGATTGAGGATTGAGGATTGAGGATTCAGGATTGAGGATTGAAGATTGAGTATTGTGGATTGAAGATTGAGGATTGAGGATTGAGGATTGAGGATTGAGGATTGAGGGTTGAGGATTGAAGATTGAGGACTGAGTGTTGAGGGTAGAGTGATGAGAATTGATGTTTGTGGATAGAGATTTGAAGATTGCAGATTGAGTATTAAGTATTGATAACTGTGAATTGAGGATAATCTATTGAGGATTGAGGATTGACAACTGATTGTTGAGGACTGAGGGCTGAGGATTGAGGATTGAGGATTGAGGATTGAGGATTGAGGACTGAAGATCGAGTATTGAGGATTGAAGATTGAGGATTGATGAATGAGGATGAGGATTGAGGGTTGAGGATTGAAGATTGAGGATTGAGGACTGAGGATTGAAGGTTGAGTATTGTGGATTGAAGATTGAGGATTGAGGATTGAGGATTGAGGATTGAGGATTGAGGGTTGAGGATTGAAGATTGAGGACTGAGTGTTGAGGGTAGAGTGATGAGAATTGATGTTTGTGGATAGAGATTTGAAGATTGCAGATTGAGTATTAAGTATTGATAACTGTGAATTGAGGATAATCTATTGAGGATTGAGGATTGACAACTGATTGTTGAGGACTGAGGGCTGAGGATTGAGGATTCAGGATTGAGGATTCAGAATTGAGGTTTGAGGACTGAGGATTGAGGTTTGAGGATTGAGGATTGAAGATTGAGGATTGGGTAGTGAGGATTGAAGAATGAGGATTGAGGATTGAGGATTGAGGATTGAGCGTTGAGGATTGATGTTTGAGGATTGAGATTTTATTATTGAGTATTGTGGATTCAGTATTGAAACATGAGAATTCAGGATACTCTATTGAGTATTGAGAATTGAGGATTGATGGTTGGGGGTTGTGTTTTGAATATTGAGGATTGAGGATTGAGGATTGAGGATTGAGGATTGAGGATTGAGGATTGAAGATTGAGTATTGAGGACTGAATATTGAGGATTGAGGATTGAGGATTGAGGATTGAGGATTGATGATTGAGGATTGGGGATTGAGGATTGACGATTGAGGATTGAGTATTGAGGACTGAGAATTGAGGATTGAGGATTGAAGATTGATGACTGAGTGCTGAGGGTTGGGTGATGAGAATTGATGCTTGTGGATTGAGCTTTGAAGATTGAAGTTTGGGGATTGAGTGTTGAAAACTGAGAATTCAGGATATTCTGTTGAGCATTGAGAATTGAGCATTGATGGTTGAGTATTGAGGATTGATGATTGAGGGTTGAGCGTTGAATACCGAGGATTGAGGATTTTAGGATTGAGGATTGAGTATTGAAGATTGTGGATTCGGAATTGAGGTTTGAGGGCTAAGGATTGAGGGTTGAGAATTGAGGATTGAGGAATGACGCTTGAGGATAGAGGATTGAGGATGGAAGATTGAAGATAGAGGACTGAGTGTTGAGGATTGAGCGTTGAGAATTGGTGTTCGAGGATTGAGATTTGATTATTGAGTATTGTGGATTGAGTATTGAAACATGAGAATTCAGGATATTCTATTGAGTATTGAGAATTGAGGATTGATGGTTGAGTATTAAGAATTGATGGTTGAGGGTTGTGTGTTGAATATTGAGGATTCAGGATTGAGTATTGAGTATTGAGGATTGAGGACTGAGGATTGAGGATTGAGGATTGAGGATTGAAGGTTGAGTGTTGAGGATTGAAGATTGAGGATTGAGGATTGAGGATTGAGGATTGGGGATTGAAGATTGAGGATTGGGGATTGAGGATTGACGATTGAGGGTTGAGCATTGAGGACTGAGAATTGAGGATTGAGGATTGAAGATTGTTTATTGAGGATTGAAGATTGAGGATTGAGGATTGAGGATTGAAGATTGAGGACTGAGTGTTGAGGGTTGAGTGATGAGAATTGATGTTTGTGGATTGAGATTTGAAGATTGAAGAATGGCGATTGAGTATTGAAAACTGTGAATTGAGGATATTCTATTGAGGATTGAGGATTGACAATTGATTGTTGAGGACTGAGAGCTGAAGATTGAGGATTCAGGTTTGAGGATTCGGGATTGAGGTTTGAGGACTGAGAATTGAGGTTTGAAGATTGAGGATTGAGGATTGACTCTTGAGGATTGAGGATTGAGGATGGAGGATTGAAGAGAGAGGACTGAGTGTTGAGGATTGAGTGTTGAGAATTGATGTTTGAGGATTGAGATTTGATTATTGAATATTGTGGTTTGAGTACTCAACCATGAGAATTCAGGATATTCTATTGAGTATCGGGAATTGAGGATTGATGGTTGAGTATTGAGAATTTATGGTTGAGGGTCGTGTGTTGAATATTGAGGATTGAGGATTGAGGATTGAGGATTGTGGACTGGCGATTGAGGATTGAAGATTGAGGATTAAGGACTGAGGATCGGAGATTGAGGATCTAGGATTGGAGATTGATTATTGAGGATTGAAGATTGAGGATTGAGGATTGAGGATTGAGGATTGAGAATTGAGGATGAGGACTGAGGGTTGAGGATTGAGGATTGATAATTGAGGATTGAGGATTGAGGATTGAGGATTCAGAATGAGGGCTGAGGGTTGAGGATTGACGCTTGAGTATTGAATCCTGAGAATTCAGGATAATCTATTGAGTATTGAGAATTGAGTATTGATGGTTGAGTATTGATGATTGAGTATTGAGTATTGAGGATTGAGGATTGAAGGTTGAATTCTGATGAATGAAAATCGAGGATTCAGGATTGAGGGTTGTGGATTGAGGACGAGGACTGAGGGTTGAGTATTGATGCTTGAGGACAGAGGGTTGAGGATTGAGGATTGAGGATTGAGGGTTGCAGATTGAGTATTGAGGATTGAAGACTGAGGATTGAGGATTGAGGATTGAGGATTGAGGATTGAGGATTGAGGATTGAAGATTGAGGATTGGGTATTGAAGATTGAAGAATGAGGGTTGAGGATTGAGGATTGAGGGTTGAATATTGATGTTTGAGGTCTGAGGATTGAGGATTGACGATTGAGGATTAAGGATTGAGTATTGAGAATTGAAGATTGAGGATTGGGTATTGAAGATTGAAGAATGAGGGTTGAGGATTGAGGATTGAGGATTGCAGATTGAGTATTGAGGATTGAAGATTGAGTATTGAGGATTGAAGATTGAGGATTGAGGATTGAGGATTGAGGATTGAGGATTGAGGATTTAGGATTGAGGACTGAAGATTGAGTATTGAGGATTGAAGATTGAGGATTGAGGATTGAGGATTGAGTATTGAGGATTTAAGATTCATGACTGGGGATTGAGGATTGAAGATTGAGGATTAAGGATTGAGGATTGGGGATTGGGGATCTAGGATTGGAGATAGATTATTGAGGATTGAAATATCAGGATTGAGAATTGAGGATTGAGAATTGAGAATTGAGGATGAGGACAGAGGTTTGAGGATTGAGGATTGAGGATTGAGGATTGCAGATTGAGTATTGAGGATTGAAGACTGAGGATTGAGGATTGAGGATTGAGGATTGAAGATTGAGGATTGAGGATTGAAGATTGATTATTGAGGATTGAATATTGAGGATTGAGGATTGAGGATTGAGGATTGAGGATTGAGGATTGAAGATTGAGGATTGGGGATTGAGGATTGACGATTGAGGACTGAGTATTGAGGATTGAGAATTGAGGATTGAGGATTGAAGGATGAGGATTGAGGACTGAAGATTGTGTATTGATGATTGAAGATTGAGGATTGAGGATTGAGTGTTGAGGATTGAGGATTTAAGATTCAGCACTGGAGATTGAGGATTGAAGATTGAGGATTAAGGATTGGGGATTGGGGATTTGGGATCTAGGATTGGAGATAGATTATTGAGGATTGAAGATTGAGAATTGAGGATTGAGGATTGAGGATTGAGAATTGAGAATTAAGTATGAGGACTGGGGGTTGAGGATTGAGGTTTGAGGAATGAGGATTGAGGATTGAGGATTGAAGACTGAGGATTGAGGATTGAGGATTGAGGATTGAAGATTGAGGATTGAGGATTGAAGATTGATTACTGAGGATTGAATATTGAGGATTGAGGATTAAGTATTGAGGATTGGAGATTGGAGATCTAGGATTGGAGATAGATTATTGAGGATTGAAGGTAGAGGATTGAGGATTGAGGATTGAGAATTGAGAATTGAGGATGAGGAGTTAGGGTTGAGGATTGAGGATTGAAAATTGAGGATTGAGGATTGAGGATTGAGGATTCAGATTGAGGGCTGAGGGTTGAGGATTGACGTTTGAGTATTGAATCCTGACAATTCAGGATATTCTATTGAGTATTGAGAATTGAGGATTGATGGTTGAGTATTGAGGATTGAGAATTGAGGATTGAGGATAGAGGGTTGAGTATTGGAGATTGAGGATTGTTGATTGGGGATTGAGGATTGAGGATTGAGGATTCAGGATTGAGGATTGAAGATTGAGTATTGAGGATTGAAGATTGAGGATTGATGATTGAGGATGAGGATTGAGGGTTGACGATTGAAGATTGAGGATTGAGGACTGAGGATTGAAGGTTGAGGATTAAGGATTGAGGATTGAGGATTGAGGATTGAGGATTGAGGATTGAGGATTGAAGATTCAGTATTGAGGATCGAAGATTGTCAATTGAAGATTGAGGGTTTAGGATTGAAGATTGAGTGTTGAGGATTGAAGGCTGACGATTGAGTATTGAGAATTGAGGATTGATGGTTGTGTATTGAGGATTGAACTTTGAGGGTTGTGTGTTGAATATTGAGGATTGAGGATTTCAGGATTGAGGATTGAGGAATGAAGATTGAGTATTGAGGATTGAAGATTGAGGATTGCGGATTGAGGATTGAGAATTGAGGATTGAGGATTGAAGATTGAAGATTGAGTTTTGAGGATTGAAGGTTGAGGATTGAGGATTGTGGATTGAGGATTGAGGATTGAGGATTGATGATAGAGGATTGGGGATTGAGGATTGACGATTGAGGATTGAGGATTGAGGATTGAAGATTGAGGACTGAGTGTTGAGGGTAGAGTGATGAGAATTGATGTTTGTGGATAGAGATTTGAAGATTGCAGATTGAGTATTGAGTATTGAAAACTGTGAATTGATGATATTCTATTGAGGATTGAGGATTGACAACTGATTGTTGAGGACTGAGGGCTGAAGATTCAGGATTCAGGATTGAGGATTCAGGATTGTGATTTGAGGACAGAGGATTGAGGATTGAGGATTGAGGATTGAGGACCGAGTATTGAGAATTGAGAATTGAGGGTAGAGGATTGAAGATTGAGGATTGAGGATTGAAGATTGAGTATTGATGATTGAAGATTGAGGATTGAGGATTGAGGATTGAGTGTTGAGGATTGAGGACGAGGACTGACGGTTGACGATTGAGGTTTGAGGATTGAGTTTTGAGGATTGATGGCAGAGGATTGGGGATTGAGAGTTGAGGATTGAGTATTGAGGATTGAGGATTGAGGATTGCAGATTGAGTATTGTGGATTGAAGATTGAGGATTGAGGATTGAGGATTGAGGATTGAGGATTGAGGATTGAAGATTGAGGACTGAGTGTTGAGGGTAGAGTGATGAGAATTGATGTTTGTGGATTGAGATTTGAAGATTGAAGATTGGGGATTGAGTATTGAAAACTGAGAATTCAGGATATTCTGTTGAGTATTGAGAATTGAGCATTTATGGTTGATGTCTGAGGATTGAAGATTGAGGATTCAGGATTGAGGATTCAGAATTGAGGTTTGTGGACTGAGGATTGAGGATTGAAGATTGGGTATTGAGGATTGAAGATAGAAGATTGAGGATTGAGGATTGAGGATTGAGGTTTGAGGGTTGAGGATCAGGGCTGAGGGTTGAGGATTGATGTTTGAGGAGTGAGGACTGAGGATTGAGGATTGAGGATTGCAGATTGAGTATTGAGGATTGAAGATTGAGGATTGAGGATTGAGGATTGAGGATTGAGGATTGAGGACTGAGTATTGAGGATTGAAGATTGTGGACTGAGTGTTGAGTGTTGAGTGATGAGAATTGATGTTTGTGGATTGAGATTTGAAGATTGAATGTTGGGGATTGAGTATTGAAAACTGTGATTTGAGGATATTCTATTGAGGATTGAGGATTGATGATGGAAGAATGAAGAGAGAGTACTGAGTGTTGAGGATTGAGTGTTGAGAATTGATGTTTGAGGATTGAGATTTGATTATTGAATATTGTGGATTGAGTATTGAAACATGAGAATTCAGAATATTCTATTGAGTATTGAGAATTGAGGATTGATGGTTGAGTATTGAGGATTGAGGATTGAGGATTGAGGATAGAAGGTTGAGTATTGAAGATTGAGGATTGTTGATTGGGGATTGAGGATTGAGGATTGAGGATTCAGGATTGAGGATTGAAGATTGAGTATTGAGGATTGAAGATTGAGGATTGCGGATTGAGGATTCAGGGTTGAGGATTGAGGATTGAAAATTGAGGATTGAGGATTGAGGATTCAGGATTGAGAATTCAGAATGAGGGCTGAGGTTTGAGGATTGACGCTTGAGAATTGAATCCTGAGAATTCAGGATATTCTATTGAGTATTGAGAATTGAGGATTGATGGTTGAGTATTGAGGATTGAGGATTGAAGATTAAGTGTTGAGGATTGAAGATTGAGGATTGAGGATTGAGGATTGAGGATTGAGGATTGAAGATTGAGGACTGAGTATTGAGGATTGAGAATTGAGGATTGAGGATTGAAGGTCGAGGATTGAGGCTTGAGTGTTGTGGATTGAGGACGAGGACTGAGGGTTGAATATTGATGTTTGAGGTCTGAGGATTGAGGATCGAGAATTGAGAATTAAGGATGAGGACTGAGGGTTGAGGATTGAGGTTTGAGGAATGAGGATTGAGGATTGAGGATTGAGGATTGAGGATTGAGGATTGAGGATTGAGGATCGAAGATTGAGGATTGGGGATTGAGGATTGACGATTGAGGACTGAGTGTTGAGGATTGAGAATTGAGGATTGAGGATTGAAGGTCGATGATTGAGGCTTGAAGATTGAGTATTGATGATTGAAGATTGAGGATTGAGGATTGAGTGTTGAGGATTGAGGATGTAAGATTGAGGACTGGGGATTGAGGATTGAAGATTGAGGATTAAGGATTGAGGATTGGGGACTGGGGATCTAGGTTTGGAGATAGATTATTGAGGATTGAAGATTGAGGATTGAGGATTGAGGATTGAGAATTGAGAATTGAGGATGAGGACTGAGGGTTGAGGATTGAGGATTGAAAATTGAGGATTGAGGATTGAGGATTGAGGATTCAGAATGAGGGCTGAGGGTTGAGGATTGACGTTTGAGTATTGAATCCAGAAAATTCAGGATATTCTATTGAGTATTGGGAATTGAGGATTGATGGTTGAGTATTGAGGATTGAGGATTGATGATTGAGGATAGAGGGTTGAGTATTGAAGATTGAGGATTGTTGATTGGGGATTGAGGATTGAGGATTGAGGATTGATGATTCAGGATTGAGGATTGAAGATTGAGTATTGAGGATTGAAGATTGAAGATTGAGGATTGCGGATTGAGGATTGAGGATTGAGGATTGCGGATTGAGGATTGAGGATTGAGGATTGAGGATTGAAGATTGAAGATTGAGTTTTGAGGATTGAAGGTTGAGGATTGAGGATTGTGGATTGAGGATTGAGGATTGAGGATTGATGATAGAGGATTGGGGATTGAGGATTGACGATTGAGGATTGAGGATTGAGGATTGAAGATTGAGGACTGAGTGTTGAGGGTAGAGTGATGAGAATTGATGTTTGTGGATAGAGATTTGAAGATTGCAGATTGAGTATTGAGTATTGAAAACTGTGAATTGATGATATTCTATTGAGGATTGAGGATTGACAACTGATTGTTGAGGACTGAGGGCTGAAGATTCAGGATTCAGGATTGAGGATTCAGGATTGTGATTTGAGGACAGAGGATTGAGGATTGAGGATTGAGGATTGAGGACTGAGTATTGAGAATTGAGAATTGAGGGTAGAGGATTGAAGATTGAGGATTGAGGATTGAAGATTGAGTATTGATGATTGAAGATTGAGGATTGAGGATTGAGGATTGAGTGTTGAGGATTGAGGACGAGGACTGACGGTTGACGATTGAGGTTTGAGGATTGAGTTTTGAGGATTGATGGCAGAGGATTGGGGATTGAGAGTTGAGGATTGAGTATTGAGGATTGAGGATTGAGGATTGCAGATTGAGTATTGTGGATTGAAGATTGAGGATTGAGGATTGAGGATTGAGGATTGAGGATTGAGGATTGAAGATTGAGGACTGAGTGTTGAGGGTAGAGTGATGAGAATTGATGTTTGTGGATTGAGATTTGAAGATTGAAGATTGGGGATTGAGTATTGAAAACTGAGAATTCAGGATATTCTGTTGAGTATTGAGAATTGAGCATTTATGGTTGATGTCTGAGGATTGAAGATTGAGGATTCAGGATTGAGGATTCAGAATTGAGGTTTGTGGACTGAGGATTGAGGATTGAAGATTGGGTATTGAGGATTGAAGATAGAAGATTGAGGATTGAGGATTGAGGATTGAGGTTTGAGGGTTGAGGATCAGGGCTGAGGGTTGAGGATTGATGTTTGAGGAGTGAGGACTGAGGATTGAGGATTGAGGATTGCAGATTGAGTATTGAGGATTGAAGATTGAGGATTGAGGATTGAGGATTGAGGATTGAGGATTGAGGACTGAGTATTGAGGATTGAAGATTGTGGACTGAGTGTTGAGTGTTGAGTGATGAGAATTGATGTTTGTGGATTGAGATTTGAAGATTGAATGTTGGGGATTGAGTATTGAAAACTGTGATTTGAGGATATTCTATTGAGGATTGAGGATTGATGATGGAAGAATGAAGAGAGAGTACTGAGTGTTGAGGATTGAGTGTTGAGAATTGATGTTTGAGGATTGAGATTTGATTATTGAATATTGTGGATTGAGTATTGAAACATGAGAATTCAGGATATTCTATTGAGTATTGAGAATTGAGGATTGATGGTTGAGTATTGAGGATTGAGGATTGAGGATTGAGGATAGAAGGTTGAGTATTGAAGATTGAGGATTGTTGATTGGGGATTGAGGATTGAGGATTGAGGATTCAGGATTGAGGATTGAAGATTGAGTATTGAGGATTGAAGATTGAGGATTGCGGATTGAGGATTCAGGGTTGAGGATTGAGGATTGAAAATTGAGGATTGAGGATTGAGGATTCAGGATTGAGAATTCAGAATGAGGGCTGAGGTTTGAGGATTGACGCTTGAGAATTGAATCCTGAGAATTCAGGATATTCTATTGAGTATTGAGAATTGAGGATTGATGGTTGAGTATTGAGGATTGAGGATTGAAGATTAAGTGTTGAGGATTGAAGATTGAGGATTGAGGATTGAGGATTGAGGATTGAGGATTGAAGATTGAGGACTGAGTATTGAGGATTGAGAATTGAGGATTGAGGATTGAAGGTCGAGGATTGAGGCTTGAGTGTTGTGGATTGAGGACGAGGACTGAGGGTTGAATATTGATGTTTGAGGTCTGAGGATTGAGGATCGAGAATTGAGAATTAAGGATGAGGACTGAGGGTTGAGGATTGAGGTTTGAGGAATGAGGATTGAGGATTGAGGATTGAGGATTGAGGATTGAGGATTGAGGATCGAAGATTGAGGATTGGGGATTGAGGATTGACGATTGAGGACTGAGTGTTGAGGATTGAGAATTGAGGATTGAGGATTGAAGGTCGATGATTGAGGCTTGAAGATTGAGTATTGATGATTGAAGATTGAGGATTGAGGATTGAGTGTTGAGGATTGAGGATGTAAGATTGAGGACTGGGGATTGAGGATTGAAGATTGAGGATTAAGGATTGAGGATTGGGGACTGGGGATCTAGGTTTGGAGATAGATTATTGAGGATTGAAGATTGAGGATTGAGGATTGAGGATTGAGAATTGAGAATTGAGGATGAGGACTGAGGGTTGAGGATTGAGGATTGAAAATTGAGGATTGAGGATTGAGGATTGAGGATTCAGAATGAGGGCTGAGGGTTGAGGATTGACGTTTGAGTATTGAATCCAGAAAATTCAGGATATTCTATTGAGTATTGGGAATTGAGGATTGATGGTTGAGTATTGAGGATTGAGGATTGATGATTGAGGATAGAGGGTTGAGTATTGAAGATTGAGGATTGTTGATTGGGGATTGAGGATTGAGGATTGAGGATTGATGATTCAGGATTGAGGATTGAAGATTGAGTATTGAGGATTGAAGATTGAAGATTGAGGATTGCGGATTGAGGATTGAGGATTGAGGATTGAGGATTGAAGATTGATGATAGAGTATTGAGGATTGAAGATTGAGGACTGAGTATTGAGGATTGAGGATTGCGGATTAAGGATTGAGGATTGGGGATTGGGGATCTAGGATTGGAGATTGATTATTGAGGATTGAAGATTGAGGATTGAGGATTGAGGATTGAGAATTGAGAATTGAGGATGAGGACTGAGGGTTGAGGATTGAGGATTGAAAATTGAGGATTGTGGATTGAGGATTGAGGATTCAGAATGAGGGCTGAGGGTTGAGGATTGATTTTTGCGTATTGAATCCTGAGAATTCAGGATAATCTATTGAGTATTGAGAATTGAGTATTGATGGTTGAGTATTGATGATTGAGTATTGAGTATTGAGGATTGAGGATTGAAGGTTGAATATTGATGAATGAAAATCGAGGATTCAGGATGGAGGGTTGTGGATTGAGGACGAGGACTGAGGGTTGAGTATTGATGCTTGAGGTCTGAGGAATGAGGATTGAGGATTGCTAATTGAGGACTGAGGATTGAAGATTGAGGATTGGGTATTGAGGATTGAAGAATGAGGATTGAGGGTTGAGTATTAAGGATTGAGGATTGAAGATTGAGGATTGAGGTTTGCAGATTGAGTGTTGAGGATTGAAGATTGAGGATTGAGGATTGAGGATTGAGGATTGAGTATTGAGAATTGAAGATTGAGGATTGGGTATTGAAGATTGAAGAATGAGGGTTGAGGATTGAGGATTGAGGATTGCAGATTGAGTATTGAGGATTGAAGATTGAGTATTGAGGATTGAAGATTGAGGATTGAGGATTGAGGATTGAGGATTGAGGATTGAGGATTTAGGATTGAGGACTGAAGATTGAGTATTGAGGATTGAAGAATGAGGATTGAGGATTGAGGATTGAGGATTGAGGATTGAGGATTGAGGATTGAGGATTGAGGATTTAGGATTGAGGACTGAAGATTGAGTATTGAGGATTGAAGAATGAGGATTGAGGATTGAGGATTGAGGATTGAGGATTGAGGATTTAAGATTGATGACTGGGGATTGAGGATTGAAGGTTGAGGATTAAGGATTGAGGATTGGGGATTGGGGATCTAGGATTGGAGATAGATTATTGAGGATTGAAAATTCAGGATTGAGAATTGAGGATTGAGAATTGAGAATTGAGGATGAGGACAGAGGGTTGAGGATTGTGGATTGAGGATTGAGGATTGCAGATTGAGTATTGAGGATTGAAGACTGAGGATTGAGGATTGAGGATTGAGGATTGAGGATTGAGGATTGAGGATTGAAGATTGATTATTGAGGATTGAATATTGAGGATTGAGGATTGAGGATTGAGGATTGAGGATTGAAGATTGAGGATTGGGGATTGAGGATTGACGATTGAGGACTGAGTATTGAGGATTGAGAATTGAGGATTGAGGATTGAAGGATGAGGATTGAGGACTGAAGATTGAGTATTGATGATTGAAGATTGAGGATTGAGGATTGAGTGTTGAGGATTGAGGATTCAAGATTCAGCACTGGAGATTGAGGATTGAAGATTGAGGATTAAGGATTGAGGATTGGGGATTTGGGATCTAGGATTGGAGATAGATTATTGAGGATTGAAGATTGAGGATTGAGGATTGAGGATTGAGAATTGAGAATTGAGGATGAGGACTGAGGGTTGAGGATTGAGGATTGAAAATTGAGGATTGAGGATTGAGGATTGAGGATTCAGAATGAGGGCTGAGGGTTGAGGATTGACGTTTGAGTATTGAATCCAGAAAATTCAGGATATTCTATTGAGTATTGGGAATTGAGGATTGATGGTTGAGTATTGAGGATTGAGGATTGATGATTGAGGATAGAGGGTTGAGTATTGAAGATTGAGGATTGTTGATTGGGGATTGAGGATTGAGGATTGAGGATTGATGATTCAGGATTGAGGATTGAAGATTGAGTATTGAGGATTGAAGATTGAAGATTGAGGATTGCGGATTGAGGATTGAGGATTGAGGATTGAGGATTGAAGATTGATGATAGAGTATTGAGGATTGAAGATTGAGGACTGAGTATTGAGGATTGAGGATTGCGGATTAAGGATTGAGGATTGGGGATTGGGGATCTAGGATTGGAGATTGATTATTGAGGATTGAAGATTGAGGATTGAGGATTGAGGATTGAGAATTGAGAATTGAGGATGAGGACTGAGGGTTGAGGATTGAGGATTGAAAATTGAGGATTGTGGATTGAGGATTGAGGATTCAGAATGAGGGCTGAGGGTTGAGGATTGATTTTTGCGTATTGAATCCTGAGAATTCAGGATAATCTATTGAGTATTGAGAATTGAGTATTGATGGTTGAGTATTGATGATTGAGTATTGAGTATTGAGGATTGAGGATTGAAGGTTGAATATTGATGAATGAAAATCGAGGATTCAGGATTGAGGGTTGTGGATTGAGGACGAGGACTGAGGGTTGAGTATTGATGCTTGAGGTCTGAGGAATGAGGATTGAGGATTGCTAATTGAGGACTGAGGATTGAAGATTGAGGATTGGGTATTGAGGATTGAAGAATGAGGATTGAGGGTTGAGTATTAAGGACTGAGGATTGAAGATTGAGGATTGAGGTTTGCAGATTGAGTGTTGAGGATTGAAGATTGAGGATTGAGGATTGAGGATTGAGGATTGAGTATTGAGAATTGAAGATTGAGGATTGGGTATTGAAGATTGAAGAATGAGGGTTGAGGATTGAGGATTGAGGATTGCAGATTGAGTATTGAGGATTGAAGATTGAGTATTGAGGATTGAAGATTGAGGATTGAGGATTGAGGATTGAGGATTGAGGATTGAGGATTTAGGATTGAGGACTGAAGATTGAGTATTGAGGATTGAAGAATGAGGATTGAGGATTGAGGATTGAGGATTGAGGATTGAGGATTGAGGATTGAGGATTGAGGATTTAGGATTGAGGACTGAAGATTGAGTATTGAGGATTGAAGAATGAGGATTGAGGATTGAGGATTGAGGATTGAGGATTGAGGATTTAAGATTGATGACTGGGGATTGAGGATTGAAGGTTGAGGATTAAGGATTGAGGATTGGGGATTGGGGATCTAGGATTGGAGATAGATTATTGAGGATTGAAAATTCAGGATTGAGAATTGAGGATTGAGAATTGAGAATTGAGGATGAGGACAGAGGGTTGAGGATTGTGGATTGAGGATTGAGGATTGCAGATTGAGTATTGAGGATTGAAGACTGAGGATTGAGGATTGAGGATTGAGGATTGAGGATTGAGGATTGAGGATTGAAGATTGATTATTGAGGATTGAATATTGAGGATTGAGGATTGAGGATTGAGGATTGAGGATTGAAGATTGAGGATTGGGGATTGAGGATTGACGATTGAGGACTGAGTATTGAGGATTGAGAATTGAGGATTGAGGATTGAAGGATGAGGATTGAGGACTGAAGATTGAGTATTGATGATTGAAGATTGAGGATTGAGGATTGAGTGTTGAGGATTGAGGATTCAAGATTCAGCACTGGAGATTGAGGATTGAAGATTGAGGATTAAGGATTGAGGATTGGGGATTTGGGATCTAGGATTGGAGATAGATTATTGAGGATTGAAGATTGAGAATTGAGGATTGAGGATTGAGAATTGAGAATTAAGTATGAGGACTGAGGGTTGAGGATTGAGGTTTGAGGAATGAGGATTGAGGATTGAGGATTGAGGATTGAGGATTGAGGATTGAAGATTGAGGATTGGGGATTGAGGATTGACGATTGAGGACTGAGTATTGAGGATTGAGGATTGAGGATTGAGGATTGAGGATTGAAGATTGAGTATTGAGGACTGAATATTGAGGACTGAGGATTGAGGATTGAGGATTGAGGATTGATGGTTGAGGATTGGGGATTGAGGATTGACGATTGAGGATTGAGTATTGAGGACTGAGAATTGAGGATTGAGGATTGAAGATTGTGTATTGAGGATTGAAGATTGAGGTTTGAGGATTGAGGATTGAAGATTGAGGACTGAGGATAGAAGATTGAGGACTGAGTGTTGACGGTTGAGTGATGAGCATTGATGTTTGTGGATTGAGATTTGAAGATTGAAGATTGGGGATTGAGTATTGAAAACTGTTAATTGAGGATATTCTAGCGAGGATTGAGGATTGACAATTGATTGTTGCGGACCGAGGGACGAAGATTGAGGATTCAGGATTGAGGATTGAGGACTGAGGATTGAGGATTCAGTATTGATGATAGAGGATTGGGGTTTGAGGATTGACGATTGAGGATTGAGGATTGAGTATTGAGGATTGAAGATTGAGGATTGAGGATTGAGGATTGAAGAATGAGGATTGAGGATTGAGGATTGAGGATTGATGAGTGAGGATTGAGTATTGAGGATTGAGGATTGAGGATTGAGGATTGAAGATTGAGTATTGAGGATTGAAGATTGAGGATTGGGGATTGAGGACTGACGATTGAGGATTGAGTATTCTGGGCTGAGAATTGAGGATTGAGGATTGAAGATTGTGTATTGAGGATTGAAGATTGAGGATTGAGGACTGAGGGCTGAAGAATGAGGATTCAGGGTTGAATATTGAGAATTGAGGATTGAAGATTGAGGACTGGGGATAGAGGATTGAAGGTTGAGGATTAAGGATTGAGTATTGGGGATTGAGGATCTAGGATAGGAGATTGATTATTGAGGATTGAAGATTGAGGATTGAGGATTGAGGATTGAGAATTGAGAATTGAGGATGAGGACTGAGGGTTGAGGATTGAGGTTTGAGGAATGAGGATTGAGGATTGAGGATTAAGGATTGAGGATTGAGGATTGAGGATTGAGGATTAAGTATTGAAGATTGAGGATTGATGACTGAGGATTGAGGATTGAGGATTGATGATTGAGGATTGAGGATTGAAGATTGAGTATGGAGGATTGAAGATTGAGGATTGAGGATTGAGGATTGAAGATTGAGGACTGAGTGTTGAGGGTTGAGTGATGAGAATTGATGTCTGTGTATTGAGATTTGAAGATTGAAGATTGGGGATTCAGGATTGAAAACTGTGAATTGAGGATATTCTATTGAGGATTGAGGATTGAGAACTGATTGTTGCGGACTGAGGGATGAAGATTGAGCATTCAGGATTGAGGATTCGGAATTGAGGTTTGAGGACTGAGGATTGAGGGTTGAGGATTGAGGATTGAGGATTGAGGATTGACGCTTGGGAATAGAGGACTGAGGATGGAGGATTGAAGAGAGAGGACCGAGTGTTGAGGATTGAGTGTTGAGAATTGATGTTTGAGGATCGAGATTTGATTATTGAATATTGTGGATTGAGTATTGAATCATGAGAGTTCAGGATATTCTATTGAGTATTGAGAATTGAGGATTGATGGTTGAGTATTGAGAATTGATGGTTGATGGTTGTGTGTTGAATATTGAGGATTGAGTATTGAGGATTGAAGATTGAGTATTGAGGATTGAAGGTTGATGATTGAGGATTTAGGATTGATGATTCAGGATTGAGGATTGAGGATTGAGTATTGAGGATTGATGATTGAAGACTGAGTATTGAGGATTGAACATTGAGGATTGAGGATTCAGGATTGAGGATTGAGGGATAGGGCTGAGGGTTGAGGATTGAGGATTGAGGATTGAGGATTGAAGGTTGAGTATTGAGGATTGAGGATTGAGAATTGAGGATTGAGTATTGAAGATTGAGGATTGATGATTGTGGATTGAGGACTGAGGATTGAGGATTGAGGGTTGAGGATTGAAGACTGAGTATTGAGGATTGAAGATTGAGGATTGAGGATTGAGGACTGAAGATTGAGGACTGAGTGTTGAGTGGTGAGTGATGCGAATTGATGTTTGTAGACTGAGATTTGAAGATTGAAGATTGGGGATTGAGTACTGAAAACTGTGAATTGAGGATATTCTAATGAGGACTGTGGATTGACAATTGATTGTTGAGGGCTGAGGCCTGAAGATTGACGATTCAGGGTTGAGGATTCGGGATTGAGGTTTGAGGACGAGGACTGACTGTTGAGGATTGAGGTTTCAGGATTGAGGACTGAGGACTGATGACTGAGGATTGAGGATTGAGGATTGAGCATTGAGGATTGAAGATTGTGGACTTGGTATTGAGGATTGAAGATTGAGGATTAAGGATAGAGGATTGGGGATTGAGGATCGAAGATTGAGGATTGGGTATTGAGGATTGAAGAATGAGGATTGAGGATTGAGGATTGAGGATTGAGGATTGAAGATTGAGTATTGCAGATTGAAGACTGATGATTGAGGATTGAGGATTGAGGATTGAGGATTGAGGATTGAGGATTGAGGTTTGAGTATTGAAGAATGAGGATTGATGCTTGAGGATTGAGGATTGAGGATGGAGGATTGAAGAGAGAGGACTGAGTGTTGAGGATTGAGTGTTGAGAATTGATGTTTGAGGATTGAGATTTGATTATTGAATATAGTGGTTTGAGTACTCAACCATGAGAATTCAGGATATTCTATTGAGTATCGAGAATTGAGGATTGATGGTTGAGTATTGAGAATTTATGGTTGAGGGTCGTGTGTTGAATATTGAGGATTGAGGATTGAGGATTGAGGATTGTGGACTGGCGATTGAGGATTGAAGATTGAGGGCTAAGGACTGAGGATCCGGGATTGAGGATCTAGGATTGGAGATTGATTATTGAGGATTGAAGATTGAGGATTGAGAATTGAGGATTGAGAATTGAGAATTGAGGATGAGGACTGAAGGTTGAGGATTGAGGATTGATAATTGAGGATTGAGGATTGAGGATTCAGAATGAGGGCTGAGGGTTGAGGATTGACGCTTGAGTATTGAATCCTGAGAATTCAGGATATTCTATTGAGTACTGAGAATTGAGGATTGATGGTTGAGTATTGAGGATTGAGGATTGAAGATTGAGTGTTGAGGATTGAAGATTGAGGATTGAGGATTGAGGATTGAGGATTGAGGATTGAAGATTGAGGATTAAGGATTGAGGATTGAGGATTGAGGATTGAGGATTGAGGAATGAAGATTGAATATTGAGGATTGGGGATTGAGGATTGACGATTGAGGACTGAGTATTGAGGATTGAGTATTGAGGATTGAGGATTGAACGTCGAGGATTGAGGCTTGAAGATTGAGTGTTGATGATTGAAGATTGAGGATTGAGGATTGAGTGTTGAGGATTGAGGATGTAAGATTGAGGACTGGGGATTGAGGATTGAAGATTGAGGATTAAGGATTGAGGATTGGGGATTGGGGATCTAGGTTTGGAGATAGATTATTGAGGATTGAAGATTGAGGATTGAGGATTGAGGATTGAGGATTGAGAATTGAGGATGAGGACTGAGGGTTGAGGATTGAGGATTGAAAATTGAGGATTGAGGATTGAGGATTGAGGATTCAGAATGAGGGCTGAGGGTTGAGGATTGACGTTTGAGTATTGAATCCAGACAATTCAGGATATTCTATTGAGAATTGAGAATTGAGGATTGATGGTTGAGAATTGAGGATTGAGGATTGAGGATTGAGGATAGAAGGTTGAGTATTGAAGATTGAGGATTGTTGATTGGGGATTGAGGATTGAGGATTGAGGATTGATGATTCAGGATTGAGGATTGAAGATTGAGTATTGAGGATTGAAGATTGAGGATTGCGGATTG
This sequence comes from Calliopsis andreniformis, assembly GCF_051401765.1. NCBI lineage: Eukaryota > Metazoa > Arthropoda > Insecta > Hymenoptera > Andrenidae > Calliopsis > Calliopsis andreniformis. Next base: position 2,274,765 of record NW_027480467.1, on the reverse strand, counting down.
AGGATTGAGGATTGAGGATTGAGGATTGAAGATTGATGATTGAGTATTGAGGATTGAAGATTGGGTATTGAGTATTGAGGATTGAGGATTGCGGATTAAGGATTGAGGATTGGGGATTGGGGATCTAGGATTGGAGATTGATTATTGAGGATTGAAGACTGAAGATTGAGGATTGAGGATTGAGAATTGAGAATTGAGGATGAGGACGGAGGGTTGAGGATTGAGGATTGAAAATTGAGGATTGAGGATTGAGGATTGAGGATTCAGAATGAGGGCTGAGGGTTGAGGATTGATTTTTGAGTATTGAATCCTGAGAATTCAGGATAATCTATTGAGTATTGAGAATTGAGTATTGATGGTTGAGTATTGATGATTGAGTATTGAGTAATGAGGATTGAGGATTGAAGGTTGAATTTTGATGAATGAAAATCGAGGATTCAGGATTGAGGGTTGTGGATTGAGGACGAGGACTGAGGGTTGAGTATTGATGCATGAGGACTGATGAATGAGGATTGAGGATTGCGAATTGAGGATTGAGGATTGAAGATTGAAGATTGGGTATTGAGGATTGAAGAATGAGGATTGAGGGTTGAGTATTAAGGATTGAGGATTGAAGATTGAGTATTGAGGATTGAAGATTGAGGATTGAGGATTGAAGACTGAGAGTTGAGGATTGAAGATTGAGGATTGAGGATTGAGGATTGAGGATTGAGGATTGAAGATTGAGGATTGAGGATTGAGGATTGAGGATTGAGGATTGAGGATTGAAGATTGAATATTGATGATTGAAGATCGAGGATTGAGGATTGAGTGTTGTGGATTGAGGACGAGGACTGAGGGTTGAATATTGATGTTTGAGGTCTGAGGACTGAGGATTGAGGATTGAGGATTAAGGATTGTGAATTGAGAATTGAAGATTGAGGATTGGGTATTGAAGATTGAAGAATGAGGTTTGAGGGTTGAGGATTGAGGATTGCAGATTGAGTATTGAGGATTGAAGATTGAGGACTGAGGGTAGAGGATTGAGGATTGAAAATTGAGGATTGAGGATTAAGGATTGAGGATTCAGAATGAGGGCTGTGGGTTGAGGATTGATTTTTATGTATTGAATCCTGAGAATTCAGGATAATGTATTGAGTATGGAGAATTGAGTATTGATGGTTGAGTATTGATGATTGAGTATTGAGTATTGAGGATTGAGGATTGAAGGTTGAATATTGATGAATGAAAATCGAGGATTCAGGATTGAGGGTTGTGGATTGAGGACGAGGACTGAGGGTTGAGTATTGATGCTTGAGGACTGAGGAATGAGGATTGAGGATTGCGAATTGAGGACTGACGATTGAAGATTGAGGATTAAGGATTGAGTATTGAGAATTGAAGATTGAGGATTGGGTATTGAAGATTGAAGAATGAGGGTTGAGGATTGAGGATTGAGGATTGCAGATTGAGTATTGAGGATTGAAGATTGAGTATTGAGGATTGAAGATTGAGGATTGAGGATTGAGGATTGAGGATTGAGGATTGAGGATTGAGGATTGAGGATTGAAGATTGAGTATTGAGGATTGGAGAATGAGGATTGAGGATTGAGGATTGAGTATTGAGGATTTAAGATTGATGACTGGGGATTGAGGATTGAACATTGAGGATTAAGGATTGAGGATTGGGGATTGGGGATCTAGGATTGGAGATAGATTATTGAGGATTGAAAATTCAGGATTGAGGATTGAGGATTGAGAATTGAGAATTGAGGATGAGGACTGAGGGTTGAGGATTGAGGATTGAGGATTGAGGATTGCAGATTGAGTATTGAGGATTGAAGATTGAGGATTGAGGATTGAGGATTGAGGATTGAGGATTGAGGATTGAGGATTGAGGATTGAAGATTGATTATTGAGGATTGAATATTGAGAATTGAGAATTGAGGATGAGGACTGAGTATTGAGGATTGAGAATTGAGGATTGAAGGTTGAAGGATGAGGATTGAGGACTGAAGATTGAGTATTGATGATTGAAGATTGAGGATTGAGGATTGAGTGTTGAGGATTGAGGATTTAAGATTGAGCACTGGAGATTGAGGATTGAAGATTGAGGATTAAGGATTGAGGATTGGGGATTGGGGATCTAGGATTGGAGATAGATTATTGAGGATTGAAGATTGAGGATTGAGGATTGAGGATTGAGAATTGAGAATTGAGGATGAGGACTGAGGGTAGAGGATTGAGGATTGAAAATTGAGGATTGAGGATTGAGGATTGAGGATTCAGAATGAGGGCTGAGAGTTGAGGATTGACGTTTGAGTATTGAATCCTGAGAATTCAGAATATTCTATTGAGAATTGAGAATTGAGGATTGATGGTTGAGTATTGAGGATTGAGGATTGAGGATAGAGGGTTGAGTATTGAAGATTGAGGATTGTTGATTGGGGATTGAGGATTGAGGATTGAGGATTCAGGATTGAGGATTGAAGATTGAGTATTGAGGTTTGAAGATAGAGGATTGCTGATTGAGGATTGAGGATTGAGGATTGAGGATTGAAGGTTGAAGATTGAGTATTGAGGATAGAAGATTGAGGATTGAGTATTGAGGATTGAGGATTGCGGATTGACGATTGATGATAGAGGATTGGGTATTGAGGATTGACGATTGAGTATTGAGGATAGAGGATTGAGGATTCAAGATTGACGACTGAGTGTTGAGGGTTGAGCGATGAGAATTGATGTTTGTGGATTGAGGTTTGAAGATTGAAGGTTGGAGTTTGAGTATTGAAAACTGTGAATTGAGGATATTCTATTGAGGATTAAGGATTGACAATTGATTGTTGCGGACTGAGGGATGAGGATTGAGGATTCAGGATTGAGGATTCGGAATTGAGGTTTGAGGACTGAGGATTGAGGGTTGAGGATTGAGGATTGAGGATTGATGCTTGAGGATAGAGTATTGATGATGGAAGATTGAACAGAGAGGACTGAGTGTTGAGGATTGAGTGATGAGAATTGGTGTTTGAGGATTGAGATTTGATTATTGAATATTGTGGACTGAGTATTGAAACATGAGAATTCAGGATATTCTATTGAGTATTGAGAATGGAGTATTGATGGTTGAGTATTGAGGATTGATGGTTGAGGGTTGTGTGTTGAGTATTGAGGATTGAGGATTGAGGATTGAGGATTGAGGATTGAAGATTGAGTATTGAGGATTGAAGATTGAGGATTGAGGATTAAGGATTGAGGATTGAGCATTGAAGATTGAGGATTGGGGATTGAGGATTGACGATTGAGGATTGAGTATTGGGGACTGAGAATTGAGGATTGAGGATTGAATATTGTGTGTTGAGGATTGAAGATTGAGGATTGAGGATTGAGGATTGAAGATTGAGGACTGAGTGTTGAGGGTTGAGTGATGAGAATTGATGATTGTGGTTTGAGATTTGAAGATTGAAGGATGGTGATTGAGTATTGAAAGCTGTGAAATGAGGATATTCTATTGAGGATTGAGGATTGACAATTGATTGTTGAGGACTGAAGGCAGAAGATTGAGGATTCAGTGTTGATGATTCGGGATTGAGGTTCGAGGACTGAGAATTGAGGTTTGAGGATTGAGGATTGAGGGTTGACTCTTGAGGATTGAGGATTGAGGATTGAGGGTTGAGTCTTCAGGATTGAGGATTGAGGATGGAGGATTGAAGAGAGAGGACTGAGTGCTGAGGATTGAGTGTTGAGAATTGATGTTTGAGGATGGAGATTTGATTATTGAATATTGAGGATTGAGTATTGAACCATGAGAATTCAGGATATTCTATTGAGTATTGAGAATTGAGGATTGATGGTTGAGTATTGAGAATTGATGGTTGAGGGCTGTGTGTTGAATATTGAGGATTCAGGATTAAGTATTGAGTATTGAGGATTGAGGACTGAGGATTGAGGATTGAGGATTGAGGATTGAAGATTGAGTGTTGAGGATTGAAGATTGAGGTTTGAGGATTGAGGATTGAGGATTGGGGATTGAAGATTGAGGATTGGGGATTGAGGATTGACGATCGATATTGAGCATTGAGGACTGAGAATTGAGGATTGAGGATTGAAGATTGTGTATTGAGGATTGAAGATTGAGGATTGAGGATTCAGGATTGAAGATTGAGGACTGAGTGTTGAGGGTTGAGTGATGAGGATTGATGTTTGTGGATTGAGATTTGAAGATTGAAGAATGGTGATTGAGTATTGAAAACTGTGAATTGAGGATATTCTATTGAGGATTGAGGATTGACAATTGATTGTTGAGGACTGAGAGCTGAAGATTGAGGATTCAGGGTTGAGGATTCGGGATTGAGGTTTGAGGACTGAGAATTGAGGTTTGAAGATTGAGGATTGAGGATTGACTCTTGAGGATTGAGGATTGAGGATGGAGGATTGAAGAGAGAGGACTGAGTGTTGAGGATTGAGTGTTGAGAATTGATGTTTGAGGATTGAGATTTGATTATTGAATATTGTGGTTTGAGTACTCAACCATGAGAATTCAGGATATTCTATTGAGTATCGAGAATTGAGGATTGATGGTTGAGTATTGAGAATTTATGGTTGAGGGTCGTGTGTTGAATATTAAGGATTGAGGATTGAGGATTGAGGATTGTGGACTGGCGATTGAGGATTGAAGATTGAGGATTAAGGACTGAGGATCGGGGATTGAGGATCTAGGATTGGAGATTGATTATTGAGGATTGAAGATTGAGGATTGAGGATTGAGGATTGAGGATTGAGAACTGAGGATGAGGACTGAGGGTTGAGGATTGAGGATTGATAATTGAGGATTGAGGATTGAGGATTGAGGATTCAGAATCAGGGCTGAGGGTTGAGGATTGACGCTTGAGTATTGAATCCTGAGAATTCAGGATATTCTATCGAGTACTGAGAATTGAGGATTGATGGTTGAGTATTGAGGATTGAGGATTGAAGATTGTTGTTGAGGATTGAAGATTGAGGATTGAGGATTGAGGATTGAGGATTGAGGATTGAAGATTGAGGATTAAAGATTGAGGATTGAGGATTGAGGATTGAGGATTGAAGATTGAATATTGATGATTGAAGATCGAGGATTGAGGATTGAGTGTTGTGGATTGAGGACGAGGACTGAGGGTTGAATATTGATGTTTGAGGTCTGAGGATTGAGGATTGAGGATTGAGGATTGAGAATTGAGAATTAAGGATGAGGACTGAGGGTTGAGGATTGAGGTTTGAGGAATGAGGATTGAGGATTGAGGATTGAGGATTGAGGATTGAGGATTGAAGATTGAGGATTGGGGATTGAGGATTGACGATTGAGGACTGAGTATTGAGGATTGAGAATTGAGGATTGAGGATTGAAGGATGAGGATTGAGGACTGAAGATTGAGTATTGATGATTGAAGATTGAGGATTGAGGATTGAGTGTTGAGGATTGAGGATTTAAGATTGAGCACTGGAGATTGAGGATTGAAGATTGAGGATTAAGGATTGAGGATTGGGGATTGGGGATCTAGGATTGGAGATAGATTATTGAGGATTGAAGATTGAGGATTGAGGATTGAGGATTGAGAATTGAGAATTGAGGATGAGGGCTGAGGGTTGAGGATTGATTTTTGAGTATTGAATCCTGAGAATTCAGGATAATCTATTGAGTATTGAGAATTGAGTATTGATGGTTGAGTATTGATGATTGAGTATTGAGTATTGAGGATTGAGGATTGAAGGTTGAATTTTGATGAATGAAAATCGAGGATTCAGGATTGAGGGTTGTGGATTGAGGACGAGGACTGAGGGTTGAGTATTGATGCTTGAGGACTGAGGAATGAGGATTGAGGATTGCGAATTGAGGATTGAGGGTTGAAGATTGAAGATTGGGTATTGAGGATTGAGGAATGGGGATTGAGGGTTGAGTATTAAGGATTGAGGATTGAAGATTGAGTATTGAGGATTGAAGATTGAGGATTGAGGATTGAAGACTGAGTGTTGAGGATTGAAGATTGAGGATTGAGGATTGAGGATTGAGGATTGAGGATTGAAGATTGAGGATTGAGGATTGAGGATTGAGGATTGAGGATTGAGGATTGAAGATTGAATATTGATGATTGAAGATCGAGGATTGAGGATTGAGTGTTGTGGATTGAGGACGAGGACTGAGGGTTGAATATTGATGTTTGAGGTCTGAGGATTGAGGATTGAGGATTGAGGATTAAGGATTGTGAATTGAGAATTGAAGATTGAGGATTGGGTATTGAAGATTGAAGAATGAGGGTTGAGGGTTGAGGATTGAGGATTGCAGATTGAGTATTGAGGATTGAAGATTGAGGATTGAGGATTGAGGATTGAGGATTGAGGATTGAGGATTGAGGATTGAGGATTGAAGATTGAGTATTGAGGATTGAAGAATGAGGATTGAGGATTGAGGATTGAGGATTGAGGATTGAGGAATGAGGATTGAGGATTGGAGATTGATTATTGAGGATTGAATATTGAGGATTGAGGATTGAGGATTGAGGATTGAGGATTGAAGATTGAGGATTGGGGATTGAGGATTGACGATTGAGGACTGAGTATTGAGGATTGAGAATTGAGGATTGAGGATTGAGGATTGAGGATTGAGGATTGCAGATTGAGCATTGTGGATTGAAGATTGAGGATTGAGGATTGAGGATTGAGGATTGAGGATTGAGGGTTGAGGATTGAAGATTGAGGACTGAGTGTTGAGGGTAGAGTGATGAGAATTGATGTTTGTGGATTGAGATTTGAAGATTGAAGATTGGGGATTGAGTATTGAAAACTGAGAATTCAGGATATTCTGTTGAGTATTGAGAATTGAGCATTTATGGTTGATGTCTGAGGATTGAAGATTGAGGATTCAGGATTGAGGATTCAGAATTGAGGTTTGTGGACTGAGGATTGAGGATTGAAGATTGGGTATTGAGGATTGAAGATAGAAGATTGAGGATTGAGGATTGAGGATTGAGGTTTGCGGGTTGAGGATCAGGGCTGAGGGTTGAGGATTGATGTTTGAGGAGTGAGGACTGAGGATTGAGGATTGAGGATTGCAGATTGAGTATTGAGGATTGAAGATTGAGGATTGAGGATTGAGGATTGAGGATTGAGGATTGAGGATTGAGGATTGATGATTGAGGATTGGGGATTGAGGATTGACGATTGAGGATTGAGTATTGAGGACTGAGAATTGAGGATTGAGGATTGAAGATTGATGACTGAGTGCTGAGGGTTGGGTGATGAGAATTGATGCTTGTGGATTGAGCTTTGAAGTATGAAGTTTGGGGATTGAGTATTGAAAACTGAGAATTCAGGATATTCTGTTGAGCATTGAGAATTGAGCATTGATGGTTGAGTATTGAGGATTGAGGAATGACGCTTGAGGATAGAGGATTGAGGATGGAAGATTGAAGAGAGAGGACTGAGTGTTGAGGATTGAGCGTTGAGAATTGGTGTTCGAGGATTGAGATTTGATTATTGAGTATTGTGGATTGAGTATTGAAACATGAGAATTCAGGATATTCTATTGAGTATTGAGAATTGAGGATTGATGGTTGAGTATTGAGGATTGATGGTTGAGGGTTGTGTTTGGAATATTGAGGATTGAGGATTGAGGATTGAGGATTGAGGATTGAAGATTGAGTATTGAGGATTGAAGATTGAGGATTGAGGATTAAGGATTGAGGATTGAGCATTGAAGATTGAGGATTGGGGATTGAGGATTGAGGATTGAGGATGGAGGATGAGGGCTGAGGGTTGAGGATTGAGGTTTGATTATTGAATACTGAGAATTCAGGATATTCTGTTGAGTATTGAGAATTGAGGATTGATGGTTCAGTATTGAGGATTGAGGATTGAGGATTGAGGATTGAGTATTGAAGATTGAGGATCGATGATTGAGGATTGAGGATTGAGGATTGGGGATAGAGGATTGATTGTTGAAGATTGAGGATTGATGATTGAGGATTGAGGATTGAGAATCGAGGATTGAGGATTGAGGATTGAAGATTGATGATTGAGGATTGAGGACTGAGTGTTGAAGATTGAGGATTGATGATTAAGGATTGAGGATTGCGGACTGAGGATTGAGGATTGAGGATTGAAGATTGAGGATTGGGATTGAGGATTGAGGATTGAGGATTGAGAATCGAAGATTGAGTATTGAGGATTGAAGATTGAGGTTTGAGGATTGAGGATTGAGAATGGAGGATGAGGGCTGAGGGTTGAGGATTGAGGTTTGAGTATGGAATACTGAGAATTCAGGATATTCTATTGAGTATTGAGAATTGAGGATTGATGGTTGAGTATTGAGGATTGAGGATTGAGTATTGAGGATTGAAGATTGAGGTTTGAGGATTGAGAATTGAGAATTGAGGATGAGGGCTTAGGATTGAGGATTGAGGTTTGAGGAACGAGGATTGAGGATTGAGAATTGAGGACTGAGGATTGACGATTGAGTGTTGAAGATTGAGGATTGATGACTGAGGATTGAGGATTGAGGATTGAGGGTTGAGGATTGAGGATTGAAGATTGAGTATTGAGGATTGAGGATTGAGGATTGAGGATTGAGTATTGAAGATTGAGGATTGATGATTGAGGATTGCGGACTGAGGATTGAGGATTGAGGATTGAGGATTGAAGACTGAGTATTGAGGATTGAAGATTGAGGATTGAGGATTCAGGATTGAGGATTGAGGATGAGGGCTGAGGGTTGAGGGTTGAGGTTTGACGACTGAGGACAGACGATTGAGGATTGAGAATTAAGGATGGAGGATTGAGGATTGAGGATTGAGGATTGGGTATTGAGGATTGAAGAATGAGGATTGACGATTCAGGATTGAGGATTGAGGATTGAGGATTGAGTATTGAAGATTGAGGATTGATGATTCAGGATTGAGGAATGAGGATTGAGGATTGAGGATTGAGGGTTGAGGATTGAGGATTGAGGACTGAGGATTGAGGATTGAGAACTGCGGATTGAGGATTGATTATTGAGCTTTGGGGATTGAAGATTGAGGACTGGGGATAGAGGATTGAATATTGAGGATTAATGATAGAGTATTGGGGATTGAGGATCTAGGATAGGAGATTGATTATTGAGGATTGAAGGTTAAGGATTGAGGATTGAGTATTGTGAATTGAGAATTGAGGATGAGGACTGAGGGTTGAGGACTGAGGTTTGAGGAATTAGGATTGAGGGTTGAGGATTCAGGATTGAGGATTTAGGATTGAGTATTGAAGATTGAGGATTGATGACTGAGGATTGAGGATTGAGGATTGATGATTGAGGATTGAGGATTGAAGATTGAGTATGGAGGATTGAAGATTGAGGATTGAGGATTGAGGACTGAAGATTGGGGACTGAGTGTTGAGGGCTGAGTGATGAGAATTGATGTCTGTGGATTGAGATTTGAAGATTGAAGATTGGGGATAGAGTATTGAAAACTGTGAATTGAGGATACTCTATTGAGGATTGAGGATTGACAATTGATTGTTGCGGCCTGTGGGATGAAGATTGAGCATTCACGATTGAGGATTCGGAATTGAGGTTTGAGGCCTGACGATTGAGAGTTGAGGATTGAGGATTGAGGATTGAGGATTGAAGATTGAGTATTGAGGATTGAGAATTGAGGATTGAGGATTGAAGATTGAGTATTGAGGAATGAGGACTGGGGATTGAGGAATGAAGATTGAGGATTAACGATTGAGGATTGGGGATTGAGGATCTAGGATTGGAGATTGATTATTGAGGATTGAAGATTGAGTATTGATGATTGAAGTTTGAGGATTGAGGATTCAGGATTGAGGATTGAGGATCGAAGATTGAGTATTGAGGATTGAGAATTGAGGATTGATGATTGAAGATCGAGGATTGAGGATTGAGGATGGAGGACTGAGGATTGAAGAATGAGGACAGATGTCTGAGGATTGAGTGTTGAGGATTGATGTTTGTGGATGGAGACTTGAAGATTGAAGATTGTGGATTGAGTATTGAACCATGAGAATTCAGGATATTCCATTGAGTATTGAGAATTGAGGATTGATTGTTGAGTATTGAGAATTGATGGTTGAGGGTTGTGTGTTGAATATTGAGGATTGACGATTGAGGATTGAGCATTGAGGATTGTGAATTGAGAATTGAGGATGAGGACTGAGGGTTGAGGATTGAGGTTTGAGGAATGAGGATTGAGGGTTGAGGATTCAGGATTGAGGATTTAGGATTGAGTATTGAAGATTGAGGATTGATGACTGAGGATTGAGGATTGAGGATTGATGATTGAGGATTGAGGATTGAAGATTGAGTATGGAGGATTGAATATTGAGGATTGAGGATTGAGGACTGAAGATTGAGGACTGAGTGTTGAGGGTTGAGTGATGTGAATTGATGTCTGTGGATTGAGATTTGAAGATTGAAGGTTGGGGATTGAGTATTGAAAACTGTGAATTGAGGAAATTCTATTGAGTATTGACAATTGAGGATTGATGGTCGAGTATTGATAACTGATGGTTGATGGTTGTGTGTTGAATATTGAGGATTGAGGATTGGGGATTGAGGATTGAGGATTGACGATTGAAGATTGAGTATTGATGATTGAAGATTGAGGACTGAGGATTGAGATTTGAGGATTGAGGACGAGGACTGATGGTTGAGGATTGAGGTTTGAGGAATGAGGATTGAGGATTGAGGTTTGAGGGTTGAGGATTGAGGATTGAGGATTGGGGATTGAGCATCTAGGATTGGAGATTGATTATTGATGATTGAAGTTTGAGAATTGAGGATTGATGATTGTGCATTGAGAATTGAGGATGAGGACTGATGGTTGAGGATTGAGGATTGATGATTGTGCATTGAGAATTGAGGATGAGGACTGATGGTTGAGGATTGAGGTTTGAGGAATGAGGATTGAGGATTGAGGATTGAGGATTGAAGACTGAGTATTGAGGATTGAAGATTGAGGATTGAGGATTCAGGATTGAGGATTGAGGATGAGGGCTGAGGGTTGAGGGTTGAGGTTTGACGACTGAGGACAGACGATTGAGGATTGAGAACTGAGGATGGAGGATTGAGGATTGAGGATTGAGGACTGGGTATTGAGGATTGAAGAATGAGGATTGACGATTCAGGATTGAGGATTGAGGATTGAGGATTGAGTATTGAAGATTGAGGATTGATGATTGAGGATTGAGGAATGAGGATTGAGGATTGAGGATTGAGGATTGAGTATTGAAGATTGTGGACTGAGGATTGACGATTGAGGACTGAGGATTGAGGATTGATTATTGAGCTTTGGGGATTGAAGATTGTGGACTGGGGATAGAGGATTGAATATTGAGGATTAAGGATAGAGTATTGGGGATTGAGGATCTAGGATAGGAGATTGATTATTGAGGATTGAAGATTGAGGATTGAGGATTGAGAATTGAGAATTGAGAATTGAGGCTGAGGACTGAGGGTTGAGGATTGAGGATAGAGGAATGAGGATTGAGGATTGAGGATTGAGGATTGATGATTGAGGATTGAGTATTGAAGATTGAGGATTGATGACTGAGGATTGGGGATTGAGGATTGATGATTGAGGATTGAGGATTGAAGATTGAGTATGGAGGATTGAAGATTGAGGATTGAGGATTGAGTATTGGGGATTGAGGATTGAAGATTGACGATTGGGGATTGAGGATTGACGATTGAGGATTGAGCATTGAGGATTGAGGATTGAAGAATGAGGATTGAGGATTGAGGACTGCGGATTGAGGATTGATTATTGAGCTTTGGGGATTGAAGATTGAGGACTGGGGATAGAGGATTGAATATTGAGGATTAATGATAGAGTATTGGGTATTGAGGATCTAGGATAGGAGATTGATTATTGAGGATTGAAGATTGAGGATTGAGGATTGAGGATTGTGAATTGAGAATTGAGGATGAGGACTGAGGGTTGGGGACTGAGGTTTGAGGAATGAGGATTGAGGGTTGAGGATTCAGGATTGAGGATTTAGGATTGAGTATTGAAGATTGAGGATTGATGACTGAGGATTGAGGATTGAGGATTGATGATTGAGGATTGAGGATTGAAGATTGAGTATTGAGGAATGAGGACTGGGGATTGAGGAATGAAGATTGAGGATTAACGATTGAGGATTGGGGATTGAGGATCTAGGATTGGAGATTGATTATTGAGGATTGAAGATTGAGTATTGATGATTGAAGTTTGAGGATTGAGGATTGAGGACTGAAGATTGAGGATTGAGGACTGAGCATTGAGGATTGATTATTGGGCATTGAGGATTGAAGATTGAGGACTGGGGATTGAGGACTGAGGATTGAGGATTGAAGTTTGAGTATTGAGGCATGAAGATTGAGGATTCAGGATGGAGGATTGAGGATTGAGTATTGAGGATTGAAGATAGAGGATTGGGGATTGAGGATTGACGATTGAGGATTGAGGATTGAGGATTGAGGACTGATGATTGAGGATTGGGGATTGGCGATTGACGATTGAGGATTGAGGATTGAGGATTGAGAATTGAGAATTGAGAATTGAGGATTGAGGATTGAAGATTGAGTATTGAGGATTGGAGTTTGAGGATTGAGGATTGAGGATTGAAGATTGAGGACTGAGTGTTGAGGGTAGAGTGATGAGAGTTGATGTTTCTGGATTGAGATTTGAAGATTGAAGATTGGCGATTGAGTATTGAAAACTGTGAGTTGATGATATTCTATTGAGCATTGAGGATTGGCAACTGATTGTTGCAGACTGAGGGATGAAGATTGAGCATTCAGGATTGAGGATTCGGAATTGAGGTTTGACGTCTGAGGATTGAGGGATGAGGATTGAGGATTGAGGATTGACGCTTGAGGATAGAGGACTGAGAATGGAGGATTGAAGTGAGAGGACTGAGTGTTGAGGATTGAGTGTTGAGAATTGATGTTTGAGGATCGAGATTTGATTATTGAATATTGTGGATTGAGTATTGAATCATGAGAATTGAGGATATTCTATTGATTATCGAGAATTGTGGATTGATGGTTGAGTATTGAGAATTGATGGTTGATGGTTGTGTGTTGAATATTGAGGATTGAGTATTGAGGATTGAAGATTGAGTATTGAGGAATGAAGGTTGATGATTGAGGATTGAGGATTGATGATTCAGGATTGAGGATTGAGGATTGAGTATTGAGTATTGAGGATTGATGATTGAAGACTGAGTATTGAGGATTGAACATTGAGGATTGAGGATTCAGGATTGAGGATTGAGGGATAGGGCTGAAGGTTGCGGATTGAGGATTGAAGGTTGAGTATTGAGGATTGAGGATTGAGAATTGAGGATTGAGTATTGAAGATTGAGGATTGATGATTGTGGATTGAGGACTGAGGATTGAGGATTGAGGGTTGAGGATTGAAGACTGAGTATTGAGGATTGAAGATTGAGGATTGAGGATTCAGAATTGAGGATTGAGGATGAGGGCTGAGGGTTGAGGATTGAGGATTGAGGATTGAGGATTGAGGATTGAAGATTGAGTATTGAGGATTGAGGATTGAGGATTGAGGATTGAGTATTGAAGATTGAGGATTGATGATTGTGGATTGAGGACTGAGGATTGAGGATTGAGGATTGAGGATTGAGGATTGAGTATTGAAAATTGAGGATTGATGACTGAGGATTGAGGATTGAGGATTGATGATTGAGGATTGAGGATTGAAGATTGAGTATGGAGGATTGAAGGTTGAGTATTGAGGATTGAGGATTGAGGGCTGAGGATTGAGTATTGAAGATTGAGGATTGATGATTGAGGATTGCGGATTGCGGACTGAGGATTGAGGATTGAGGATTGAGGATTGAAGACTGAGTATTGATGATTGATTATTGAGGATAGAAGATTGAGGATTGAGGATTGAGGATTAAGAATTGAGAATTGAGGATGAGGACTGAGGGTTGAGGATTGAGGTTTGAGGAATGAGGATTGAGGATTGAGGATTGAGGATTGAAGACTGAGTATTGATGATTGATTATTGAGGATAGAAGATTGAGGATTGAGGATTGAGGATTAAGAATTGAGAATTGAGGATGAGGACTGAGGGTTGAGGATTGAGGTTTGAGGAATGAGGATTGAGGATTGATGACTGAGGACTGATGACTGAGGGTTGAGGATTGAGGATTGAGCATTGAGGATTGAAGATTGTGGACTTGGGATTGAGGATTGAAGATTGAGGATTAAGGATAGAGGATTGGGGATTGAGGATCGAAGATTGAGGATTGGGTATTGAGGATTGAAGAATGAGGATTGAGGATTGAGGATTGAGGATTGAGGATTGAAGATTGAGTATTGCGGATTGAAGACTGATGATTGAGGATTGAGGATTGAGGATTGAGGATTGAGGATTGAGGATTGAGGATTGAGGATTGAGTGTTGAAGATTGAGGATTGATGATTGTGGATTGAGGACTGAGGATTGAGGATTGAGGATTGAGGTTTGAGTATTGAAGATTGAGGATTGATGACTGATCATTAAGGATTGAGGATTGATGATTGAGGATTGAGGATTGAAGATTGAGTATGGAGGATTGAAGGTTGAGTATTGAGGATTGAGGATTGAGGGTTGAGGATTGAGTATTGAAGATTGAGGATTGATGATTGAGGATTGCGGACTGAGGATCGAGGATTGAGGATTGAGGATTGAAGACTGAGTATTGATGATTGATTATTGAGGATTGAAGATTGAGGATTGAGGATTGAGGATTAAGAATTGAGAATTGAGAATTGAGGATGAGGACTGAGGGTTGAGGATTGAGGTTTGAGGAATGAGGATTGAGGATTGTGGATTGAGTATTGATGATTAAGGATTGAGCATTGAAGATTGAGGATTGATGACTGAGGATTGAGGATTGAGGATTGATGATTGAGGATTGAGGATTGAAGGTTGAGTACGGAGGATTGAAGATTGAGGATTGAGGATTGAAGATTGGGTATTGAATACTGAGGATTGATGATTGAGGTTTGCGGACTGAGGATTGAGGATTGAGGATTGAAGACTGAGTATTGAGGATTGATTATTGAGGATTGAAGATTGAGGATTGAGGATTGAGGATTAAGAATTGAGAATTGAGAATGAGGATTGAGGGTTGAGGATTGAGGTTTGAGGAATGAGGATTGAGGATTGGGGATTGAGGATTGATGATTGAGGATTGATTATTGAAGATTGAGGATTGACGACTGAGGATTGACGATTGAGGATGATGGCTGAGGTTTGAGGACTGAGGTTTGAGGACTGAGGACTGAGGATTGAGGATTGAGATTTGAGGACTGAGGATTGAGGATTGAGAATTGAGGATTGAGGATTGAGGGTTGAAGATTGAGGATTGGGTATTGAGGACTGAAGAATGAGGATTGAGGAACGAGGATTGACGATTGAGGATGATGGCTGAGGATTGATGATTGAGTATTGAGGATTGATGTTTGAGGGTTGTGTATTGAATATTGAGGATTGAGGATTGAGGATTGAGGATTGAGGATTGAGCATTGAAGATTGAGTATTGATGATTGAAGATTGAGGATTGAGGATTGAGGGTTGAGGATTGAGGATTGAGGATTGAGGATTGAGGATTGAGTATTGAAGATTGAGTATTCATGACTGAGGATTGAGGATTGAGGATTGAGGGTTGAGGATTGAGGATCGAAGATTGAGTATTGAGGATTGAAGATTGAGGTTTGAGGATTGAGGATTGAGGATGGAGGATGAGGGCTGAGGATTGAGGATTGAGGTTTAAGTATTGAATACTGAGAATTCAGGATATTCTATTGAGTATTGAGAATTGAGGATTGATGGTTGAGTATTGAGGATTGAGGATTGAGGATTGTGGATTGAGTATTGAAGATTGAGGATTGATGATCGAGGATTGGGGATTGAGGTTTGAGGACTGAGGATTGAGGGTTGGGGATTGAGGATTGAGGATTGAGGATTGAGTATTGATGATTGAGGATTGAGGATTGAGGATAGAAGATTGTGGATTAAGGATTGAGGATTGAGGATTGAAGATTGGAGATTGACTATTGAGGATTGAGGATTGAGGATTCAGTATTGAGGATTGAAGATTGAGGATTGATGATTGAGGATTGAGGATTGAGGATTGAGGATTGAGGATTGAGGACTGAAGATTGAGGATTGGGATTGAGGATTGAGGATTGAGGATTGAGAATCGAAGATTGAGGATTGAGGATTGAAGACTGAGTATTGAGGATTGAAGATTGAGGATTAAGGATTCAGGATTGAGGATTGAGGATGAGGGCTGAGGGTTGAGGGTTGAGGTTTGACGACTGAGGACAGACGATTGAGGATTGAGAACTGAGGATGGAGGATTGAGGATTGAGGATTGAGGATTGGGTATTGAGGATTGAAGAATGAGGATTGACGATTCAGGATTGAGGATTGAGGATTGAGGATTGAGTATTGAAGATTGAGGATTGATGATTGAGGATTGAGGAATGAGGATTGAGGATTGAGGATTGAGGATTGAGTATTGAAGATTGTGGACTGATGATTGACGATTGAGGACTGAGGATTGAGGATTGATTATTGAGCTTTGGGGATTGAAGATTGTGGACTGGGGATAGAGGATTGAATATTGAGGATTAAGGATAGAGTATTGGGGATTGAGGATCTAGGATGGGAGATTGATTATTGAGGATTGAAGATTGAGGATTGAGGATTGAGGATTGTGAATTGAGAATTGAGGATGAGGACTGAGGGTTGAGGACTGAGGTTTGAGGAATGAGGATTGAGGGTTGAGGATTCAGGATTGAGGATTTAGGATTGAGTATTGAAGATTGAGGATTGATGACTGAGGATTGAGGATTGAGGATTGATGATTGAGGATTGAGGATTGAAGATTGAGTATGGAGGATTGAAGATTGAGGATTGAGGATTGAGGACTGAAGATTGGGGACTGAGTGTTGAGGGCTGAGTGATGAGAATTGATGTCTGTGGATTGAGATTTGAAGATTGAAGATTGGGGATAGAGTATTGAAAACTGTGAATTGAGGATACTCTATTGAGGATTGAGGATTGACAATTGATTGTTGCGGCCTGTGGGATGAAGATTGAGCATTCACGATTGAGGATTCGGAATTGAGGTTTGAGGCCTGACGATTGGGAGTTGAGGATTGAGGATTGAGGATTGAGGATTGAAGATTGAGTATTGAGGATTGAGAATTGAGGATTGAGGATTGAAGATTGAGTATTGAGGAATGAGGACTGGGGATTGAGGAATGAAGATTGAGGATTAACGATTGAGGATTGGGGATTGAGGATCTAGGATTGGAGATTGATTATTGAGGATTGAAGATTGAGTATTGATGATTGAAGTTTGAGGATTGAGGATTCAGGATTGAGGATTGAGGATCGAAGATTGAGTATTGAGGATTGAGAATTGAGGATTGATGATTGAAGATCGAGGATTGAGGATTGAGGATGGAGGACTGAGGATTGAAGAATGAGGACAGATGTCTGAGGATTGAGTGTTGAGGATTGATGTTTGTGGATGGAGACTTGAAGATTGAAGATTGTGGATTGAGTATTGAACCATGAGAATTCAGGATATTCCATTGAGTATTGAGAATTGAGGATTGATGGTTGAGTATTGAGAATTGATGGTTGAGGGTTGTATGTTGAATATTGAGGATTGAGGATTGAGCATTGAGGGTTGAGGATTGAAGATTGAGGATTGAAGATTGAGTATTGAGGACTGAGAATTGAGGATTGATGATTGAAGATCGAGGATTGAGGATTGAGGATGGAGGACTGAGGATTGAAGAATGAGGACAGATGTCTGAGGATTGAGTGTTGAGGATTGATGATTGAGGATTGAGATTTGATGATTGAGTATTGTGGATTGAGTATAGAATCCTGAAAATTCAGGATATTCTATTCAGTATTGAAAACTGAGGATCGATAGTTGAGTATTGAGGATTGTTGGTTGAGGTTTGTGTGTAGAATATTGAGGTTTGAGGATTGAGGATTGAGGATTGACGATTGAGGATTGAGGATTGGGGATTGAGGACTGAAGATTGAGGATTGGGGACTGAGCATTGAGGATTGATTATTGGGCATTGAGGATTGAAGATTGAGGACTGGGGATTGAGGACTGAGGATTGAGGATTGAAGTTTGAGTATTGAGGCTTGAAGATTGAGGATTCAGGATGGAGGATTGAGGATTGAGTATTGAGGATTGAAGATAGAGGATTGGGGATTGAGGATTGACGATTGAGGATTGAGGATTGAGGATTGAGGACTGATGATTGAGGATTGGGGATTGGCGATTGACGGTTGAGGATTGAGGATTGAGGATTGAGAATTGAGAATTGAGAATTGAGGATTGAGGATTGAAGATTGAGTATTGAGGATTGGAGTTTGAGGATTGAGGATTGAGGATTGAAGATTGAGGACTGAGTGTTGAGGGTAGAGTGATGAGAGTTGATGTTTCTGGATTGAGATTTGAAGATTGAAGATTGGGGATTGAGTATTGAAAACTGTGAGTTGATGATATTCTATTGAGCATTGAGGATTGGCAACTGATTGTTGCAGACTGAGGGATGAAGATTGAGCATTCAGGATTGAGGATTCGGAATTGAGGTTTGACGTCTGAGGATTGAGGGATGAGGATTGAGGATTGAGGATTGACGCTTGAGGATAGAGGACTGAGGATGGAGGATTGAAGTGAGAGGACTGAGTGTTGAGGATTGAGTGTTGAGAATTGATGTTTGAGGATCGAGATTTGATTATTGAATATTGTGGATTGAGTATTGAATCATGAGAATTGAGGATATTCTATTGATTATCGAGAATTGTGGATTGATGGTTGAGTATTGAGAATTGATGGTTGATGGTTGTGTGTTGAATATTGAGGATTGAGTATTGAGGATTGAAGATTGAGTATTGAGGAATGAAGGTTGATGATTGAGGATTGAGGATTGATGATTCAGGATTGAGGATTGAGGATTGAGTATTGAGTATTGAGGATTGATGATTGAAGACTGAGTATTGAGGATTGAACATTGAGGATTGAGGATTCAGGATTGAGGATTGAGGGATAGGGCTGAAGGTTGCGGATTGAGGATTGAAGGTTGAGTATTGAGGATTGAGGATTGAGAATTGAGGATTGAGTATTGAAGATTGAGGATTGATGATTGTGGATTGAGGACTGAGGATTGAGGATTGAGGGTTGAGGATTGAAGACTGAGTATTGAGGATTGAAGATTGAGGATTGAGGATTCAGAATTGAGGATTGAGGATGAGGGCTGAGGGTTGAGGATTGAGGATTGAGGATTGAGGATTGAGGATTGAAGATTGAGTATTGAGGATTGAGGATTGAGGATTGAGGATTGAGTATTGAAGATTGAGGATTGATGATTGTGGATTGAGGACTGAGGATTGAGGATTGAGGATTGAGGATTGAGGATTGAGTATTGAAGATTGAGGATTGATGACTGAGGATTGAGGATTGAGGATTGATGATTGAGGATTGAGGATTGAAGATTGAGTATGGAGGATTGAAGGTTGAGTATTGAGGATTGAGGATTGAGGGCTGAGGATTGAGTATTGAAGATTGAGGATTGATGATTGAGGATTGCGGATTGCGGACTGAGGATTGAGGATTGAGGATTGAGGATTGAAGACTGAGTATTGATGATTGATTATTGAGGATAGAAGATTGAGGATTGAGGATTGAGGATTAAGAATTGAGAATTGAGGATGAGGACTGAGGGTTGAGGATTGAGGTTTGAGGAATGAGGATCGAGGATTGAGGATTGAGGATTGAAGACTGAGTATTGATGATTGATTATTGAGGATAGAAGATTGAGGATTGAGGATTGAGGATTAAGAATTGAGAATTGAGGATGAGGACTGAGGGTTGAGGATTGAGGTTTGAGGAATGAGGATTGAGGATTGATGACTGAGGACTGATGACTGAGGGTTGAGGATTGAGGATTGAGCATTGAGGATTGAAGATTGTGGACTTGGGATTGAGGATTGAAGATTGAGGATTAAGGATAGAGGATTGGGGATTGAGGATCGAAGATTGAGGATTGGGTATTGAGGATTGAAGAATGAGGATTGAGGATTGAGGATTGAGGATTGAGGATTGAAGATTGAGTATTGCGGATTGAAGACTGATGATTGAGGATTGAGGATTGAGGATTGAGGATTGAGGATTGAGGATTGAGGATTGAGGATTGAGTGTTGAAGATTGAGGATTGATGATTGTGGATTGAGGACTGAGGATTGAGGATTGAGGATTGAGGTTTGAGTATTGAAGATTGAGGATTGATGACTGATCATTAAGGATTGAGGATTGATGATTGAGGATTGAGGATTGAAGATTGAGTATGGAGGATTGAAGGTTGAGTATTGAGGATTGAGGATTGAGGATTGAGGATCGAGGATTAAGAATTGAGAATTGAGAATTGAGGATGAGGACTGAGGGTTGAGGATTGAGGTTTGAGGAATGAGGATTGAGGATTGTGGATTGAGTATTGATGATTAAGGATTGAGCATTGAAGATTGAGGATTGATGACTGAGGATTGAGGATTGAGGATTGATGATTGAGGATTGAGGATTGAAAGTTGAGTACGGAGGATTGAAGATTGAGGATTGAGGATTGAGGATTGGGTATTGAATACTGAGGATTGATGATTGAGGTTTGCGGACTGAGGATTGAGGATTGAGGATTGAAGACTGAGTATTGAGGATTGATTATTGAGGATTGAAGATTGAGGATTGAGGATTGAGGATTAAGAATTGAGAATTGAGAATGAGGATTGAGGGTTGAGGATTGAGGTTTGAGGAATGAGGATTGAGGATTGGGGATTGAGGATTGATGATTGAGGATTGATTATTGAAGATTGAGGATTGACGACTGAGGATTGACGATTGAGGATGATGGCTGAGGTTTGAGGACTGAGGTTTGAGGACTGAGGACTGAGGATTGAGGATTGAGATTTGAGGACTGAGGATTGAGGATTGAGAATTGAGGATTGAGGATTGAGGGTTGAAGATTGAGGATTGGGTATTGAGGACTGAAGAATGAGGATTGAGGAACGAGGATTGACGATTGAGGATGATGGCTGAGGATTGATGATTGAGTATTGAGGATTGATGTTTGAGGGTTGTGTATTGAATATTGAGGATTGAGGATTGAGGTTTGAGGATTGAGGATTGAGCATTGAAGATTGAGTATTGATGATTGAAGATTGAGGATTGAGGATTGAGGGTTGAGGATTGAGGATTGAGGATTGAGGATTGAGGATTGAGTATTGAAGATTGAGTATTCATGACTGAGGATTGAGGATTGAGGATTGAGGGTTGAGGATTGAGGATCGAAGATTGAGTATTGAGGATTGAAGATTGAGGTTTGAGGATTGAGGATTGAGGATGGAGGATGAGGGCTGAGGATTGAGGATTGAGGTTTAAGTATTGAATACTGAGAATTCAGGATATTCTATTGAGTATTGAGAATTGAGGATTGATGGTTGAGTATTGAGGATTGAGGATTGAGGATTGTGGATTGAGTATTGAAGATTGAGGATTGATGATCGAGGATTGGGGATTGAGGTTTGAGGACTGAGGATTGAGGGTTGGGGATTGAGGATTGAGGATTGAGGATTGAGTATTGATGATTGAGGATTGAGGATTGAGGATTGAAGATTGTGGATTAAGGATTGAGGATTGAGGATTGAAGATTGGAGATTGACTATTGAGGATTGAGGATTGAGGATTCAGTATTGAGGATTGAAGATTGAGGATTGATGATTGACGATTGAGGATTGAGGATTGAGGATTGAGGATTGAGGACTGAAGATTGAGGATTGGGATTGAGGATTGAGGATTGAGGATTGAGAATCGAAGATTGAGGATTGAGGATTGAAGACTGAGTATTGAGGATTGAAGATTGAGGATTAAGGATTCAGGATTGAGGATTGAGGATGAGGGCTGAGGGTTGAGGGTTGAGGTTTGACGACTGAGGACAGACGATTGAGGATTGAGAACTGAGGATGGAGGATTGAGGATTGAGGATTGAGGATTGGGTATTGAGGATTGAAGAATGAGGATTGACGATTCAGGATTGAGGATTGAGGATTGAGGATTGAGTATTGAAGATTGAGGATTGATGATTGAGGATTGAGGAATGAGGATTGAGGATTGAGGATTGAGGATTGAGTATTGAAGATTGTGGACTGATGATTGACGATTGAGGACTGAGGATTGAGGATTGATTATTGAGCTTTGGGGATTGAAGATTGTGGACTGGGGATAGAGGATTGAATATTGAGGATTAAGGATAGAGTATTGGGGATTGAGGATCTAGGATAGGAGATTGATTATTGAGGATTGAAGATTGAGGATTGAGGATTGAGGATTGTGAATTGAGAATTGAGGATGAGGACTGAGGGTTGAGGACTGAGGTTTGAGGAATGAGGATTGAGGGTTGAGGATTCAGGATTGAGGATTTAGGATTGAGTATTGAAGATTGAGGATTGATGACTGAGGATTGAGGATTGAGGATTGATGATTGAGGATTGAGGATTGAAGATTGAGTATGGAGGATTGAAGATTGAGGATTGAGGATTGAGGACTGAAGATTGGGGACTGAGTGTTGAGGGCTGAGTGATGAGAATTGATGTCTGTGGATTGAGATTTGAAGATTGAAGATTGGGGATAGAGTATTGAAAACTGTGAATTGAGGATACTCTATTGAGGATTGAGGATTGACAATTGATTGTTGCGGCCTGTGGGATGAAGATTGAGCATTCACGATTGAGGATTCGGAATTGAGGTTTGAGGCCTGACGATTGGGAGTTGAGGATTGAGGATTGAGGATTGAGGATTGAAGATTGAGTATTGAGGATTGAGAATTGAGGATTGAGGATTGAAGATTGAGTATTGAGGAATGAGGACTGGGGATTGAGGAATGAAGATTGAGGATTAACGATTGAGGATTGGGGATTGAGGATCTAGGATTGGAGATTGATTATTGAGGATTGAAGATTGAGTATTGATGATTGAAGTTTGAGGATTGAGGATTCAGGATTGAGGATTGAGGATCGAAGATTGAGTATTGAGGATTGAGAATTGAGGATTGATGATTGAAGATCGAGGATTGAGGATTGAGGATGGAGGACTGAGGATTGAAGAATGAGGACAGATGTCTGAGGATTGAGTGTTGAGGATTGATGTTTGTGGATGGAGACTTGAAGATTGAAGATTGTGGATTGAGTATTGAACCATGAGAATTCATGATATTCCATTGAGTATTGAGAATTGAGGATTGATGGTTGAGTATTGAGAATTGATGGTTGAGGGTTGTATGTTGAATATTGAGGATTGAGGATTGAGCATTGAGGGTTGAGGATTGAAGATTGAGGATTGAAGATTGAGTATTGAGGACTGAGAATTGAGGATTGATGATTGAAGATCGAGGATTGAGGATTGAGGATGGAGGACTGAGGATTGAAGAATGAGGACAGATGTCTGAGGATTGAGTGTTGAGGATTGATGATTGAGGATTGAGATTTGATGATTGAGTATTGTGGATTGAGTATAGAATCCTGAAAATTCAGGATATTCTATTCAGTATTGAAAACTGAGGATCGATAGTTGAGTATTGAGGATTGTTGGTTGAGGTTTGTGTGTAGAATATTGAGGTTTGAGGATTGAGGATTGAGGATTGACGATTGAGGATTGAGGATTGGGGATTGAGGACTGAAGATTGAGGATTGGGGACTGAGCATTGAGGATTGATTATTGGGCATTGAGGATTGAAGATTGAGGACTGGGGATTGAGGACTGAGGATTGAGGATTGAAGTTTGAGTATTGAGGCTTGAAGATTGAGGATTCAGGATGGAGGATTGAGGATTGAGTATTGAGGATTGAAGATAGAGGATTGGGGATTGAGGATTGACGATTGAGGATTGAGGATTGAGGATTGAGGACTGATGATTGAGGATTGGGGATTGGCGATTGACGGTTGAGGATTGAGGATTGAGGATTGAGAATTGAGAATTGAGAATTGAGGATTGAGGATTGAAGATTGAGTATTGAGGATTGGAGTTTGAGGATTGAGGATTGAGGATTGAAGATTGAGGACTGAGTGTTGAGGGTAGAGTGATGAGAGTTGATGTTTCTGGATTGAGATTTGAAGATTGAAGATTGGGGATTGAGTATTGAAAACTGTGAGTTGATGATATTCTATTGAGCATTGAGGATTGGCAACTGATTGTTGCAGACTGAGGGATGAAGATTGAGCATTCAGGATTGAGGATTCGGAATTGAGGTTTGACGTCTGAGGATTGAGGAATGAGGATTGAGGATTGAGGATTGACGCTTGAGGATAGAGGACTGAGGATGGAGGATTGAAGTGAGAGGACTGAGTGTTGAGGATTGAGTGTTGAGAATTGATGTTTGAGGATCGAGATTTGATTATTGAATATTGTGGATTGAGTATTGAATCATGAGAATTGAGGATATTCTATTGATTATCGAGAATTGTGGATTGATGGTTGAGTATTGAGAATTGATGGTTGATGGTTGTGTGTTGAATATTGAGGATTGAGTATTGAGGATTGAAGATTGAGTATTGAGGAATGAAGGTTGATGATTGAGGATTGAGGATTGATGATTCAGGATTGAGGATTGAGGATTGAGTATTGAGTATTGAGGATTGATGATTGAAGACTGAGTATTGAGGACTGTACATTGAGGATTGAGGATTCAGGATTGAGGATTGAGGATGAGGGCTGAGGGTTGAGGATTGAGGATTGAGGATTGAGGATTGAAGATTGAGTATTGAGGACTGAGAAGTGAGGATTGATGATTGAAGATCGAGGATTGAGGATTGAGAATGGAGGACTGAGGATTGAAGAATGAGGACAGATGTCTGAGGATTGAGTGTTGAGGATTGATGATTGAGGATTGAGATTTGATGATTGAGTATTGTGGATTGAGTATAGAATCCTGAGAATTCAGGATATTCTATTGAGTATTGAAAACTGAGGATCGATAGTTGAGTATTGAGGATTGTTGGTTGAGGTTTGTGTGTAGAATATTGAGGTTTGAGGATTGAGGATTGAGGACTGAGGATTGAGGATTGAAGATTGAGTATTGAGGATTGAGGATTGAGTGTTGAGGATTGAAGACTGAGTATTGAGGATTGAAGATTGAGGATTGAGGATTCAGAATTGAGGATTGAGGATGAGGGCTGAGGGTTGAGGATTGAGGACTGAGGATTGAGGATTGAAGATTGAGTATTGAGGATTAAGAATTGAGAATTGAGGATGAGGACTGAGGGTTGAGGATTGAGGATTGAGGAGTGAGGATTGAGGATTGAGGATTGAGGATTGATGATTGAGGATTGAGGATTGAAGATTGAGTATGGAGGATTGAAGATTGAGGATTGAGGATTGAGGATTGAAGATTGAGTATTGAGGATTGAAGATTGAGGATTGAGGATTAAGGATTGAGG
The DNA here is from genome assembly GCF_051401765.1 of Calliopsis andreniformis. NCBI lineage: Eukaryota > Metazoa > Arthropoda > Insecta > Hymenoptera > Andrenidae > Calliopsis > Calliopsis andreniformis. The sequence goes on along the minus strand of NW_027480467.1, from coordinate 2,249,237 downwards.
ATTGAGCATTGAAGATTGAGGATTGGGGATTGAGGATTGAGGATTGAGGATGGAGGATGAGGGCTGAGGGTTGAGGATTGAGGTTTGATTATTGAATACTGAGAATTCAGGATATTCTGTTGAGTATTGAGAATTGAGGATTGATGGTTCAGTATTGAGGATTGATGATTGAGGATTGAGGACTGAGTGTTGAAGATAGAGGATTGATGATTAAGGATTGAGGATTGAGGACTGAGGATTGAGGATTGAGGATTGAAGATTGAGGATTGGGATTGAGGATTGAGGATTGAGGATTGAGAATCGAAGATTGAGTATTGAGGATTGAAGATTGAGGTTTGAGGATTGAGGATTGAGAATGGAGGATGAGCGCTGAGGGTCGAGGATTGAGGTTTGAGTATTGAATACTGAGAATTCAGGATATTCTATTGAGTATTGAGAATTGAGGATTGATGGTTGAGTATTGAGGATTGAGGATTGAGTATTGAGGATTGAAGATTGAGGTTTGAGGATTGAGAATTGAGAATTGAGGATGAGGGCTTAGGATTGAGGATTGAGGTTTGAGGAACGAGGATTGAGGATTGAGAATTGAGGACTGAGGATTGACGATTGAGTGTTGAAGATTGAGGATTGATGACTGAGGATTGAGGATTGAGGATTGAGGGTTGAGGATTGAGGATTGAAGATTGAGTATTGAGGATTGAGGATTGAGGATTGAGGATTGAGTATTGAAGATTGAGGATTGATGATTGAGGATTGCGGACTGAGGATTGAGGATTGAGGATTGAGGATTGAAGACTGAGTATTGAGGATTGAAGATTGAGGATTGAGGATTCAGGATTGAGGATTGAGGATGAGGGCTGAGGGTTGAGGGTTGAGGTTTGACGACTGAGGACAGACGATTGAGGATTGAGAATTAAGGATGGAGGATTGAGGATTGAGGATTGAGGATTGGGTATTGAGGATTGAAGAATGAGGATTGACGATTCAGGATTGAGGATTGAGGATTGAGGATTGAGTATTGAAGATTGAGGATTGATGATTCAGGATTGAGGATGAGGACTGATGGTTGAGGATTGAGGTTTGAGGAATGAGGATTGAGGATTGAGGATTGAGGATTGATGATTGAGGACTGAGTATTGAATATTGAGGATTGATGACTGAGGATTGGGGATTGAGGATTGATGATTGAGGATTGAGGATTGAAGATTGAGTATGGAGGATTGAAGATTGAGGATTGAGGATTGAGTATTGGGGATTGAGGATTGAAGATTGACGATTGGGGATTGAGGATTGACGATTGAGGATTGAGCATTGAGGATTGAGGATTGAAGACTGAGGATTGAGGATTGAGGGTTGAGGATTGAGGACGAGGACTGACGGTTGAGGATTGAGGTTTGAGTATTGAGGATTGAGAATTGAGGACTGAGGATTGAGGATTGAGGACTGCGGATTGAGGATTGATTATTGAGCTTTGGGGATTGAAGATTGAGGACTGGGGATAGAGGATTGAATATTGAGGATTAATGATAGAGTATTGGGGATTAAGGATCTAGGATAGGAGATTGATTATTGAGGATTGAAGATTGAGGATTGAGGATTGAGGATTGTGAATTGAGAATTGAGGATGAGGACTGAGGGTTGAGGATTGAGGTTTGAGGAATGAGGATTGAGGGTTGAGGATTCAGGATTGAGGATTTAGGATTGAGTATTGAAGATTGAGGATTGATGACTGAGGATTGAGGATTGAGGATTGATGATTGAGGATCGAGGATTGAAGATTGAGTATGGAGGATTGAAGATTGAGGATTGAGGATTGAGGACTGAAGATTGAGGACTGAGTGTTGAGGGTTGAGTGATGAGAATTGATGTCTGTGGATTGAGATTTGAAGATTGAAGGTTGGGGATTGAGTATTGAAAACTGTGAATTGAGGAAATTCTATTGAGTATTGACAATTGAGGATTGATGGTCGAGTATTGATAACTGATGGTTGATGGTTGTGTGTTGAATATTGAGGATTGAGGATTGGGGATTGAGGATTGAGGATTGACGATTGAAGATTGAGTATTGATGATTGAAGATTGAGGACTGAGGATTGAGATTTGAGGATTGAGGACGAGGACTGATGGTTGAGGATTGAGGTTTGAGGAATGAGGATTGAGGATTGAGGTTTGAGGGTTGAGGATTGAGGATTGAGGATTGGGGATTGAGCATCTAGGATTGGAGATTGATTATTGATGATTGAAGTTTGAGAATTGAGGATTGATGATTGTGCATTGAGAATTGAGGATGAGGACTGATGGTTGAGGATTGAGGATTGATGATTGTGCATTGAGAATTGAGGATGAGGACTGATGGTTGAGGATTGAGGTTTGAGGAATGAGGATTGAGGATTGAGGATTGAGGATTGAAGACTAAGTATTGAGGATTGAAGATTGAGGATTGAGGATTCAGGATTGAGGATTGAGGATGAGGACTGTGTATTGAGGATTGAAGAATGAGGATTGACGATTCAGGATTGAGGATTGAGGATTGAGGATTGAGTATTGAAGATTGAGGATTGATGATTGAGGATTGAGGAATGAGGATTGAGGATTGAGGATTGAGGATTGAGTATTGAAGATTGTGGACTGATGATTGAAGATTGAGGACTGAGGATTGAGGATTGATTATTGAGCTTTGGGGATTGAAGATTGTGGACTGGGGATAGAGGATTGAATATTGAGGATTAAGGATAGAGTATTGGGGTTGAGGATCTAGGATAGGAGATTGATTATTGAGGATTGAAGATTGAGGATTGAGGATTGAGAATTGAGAATTGAGAATTGAGGCTGAGGACTGAGGGTTGAGGATTGAGGATAGAGGAATGAGGATTGAGGATTGAGGATTGAGGATTGATGATTGAGGATTGAGTATTGAAGATTGAGGATTGATGACTGAGGATTGGGGATTGAGGATTGATGATTGAGGATTGAGGATTGAAGATTGAGTATGGAGGATTGAAGATTGAGGATTGAGGATTGAGTATTGGGGATTGAGGATTGAAGATTGACGATTGGGGATTGAGGATTGACGATTCAGGATTGAGCATTGAGGATTGAGGATTGAAGACTGAGGATTGAGGATTGAGGACTGCGGATTGAGGATTGATTATTGAGCTTTGGGGATTGAAGATTGAGGACTGGGGATAGAGGATTGAATATTGAGGATTAATGATAGAGTATTGGGGATTGAGGATCTAGGATAGGAGATTGATTATTGAGGATTGAAGATTGAGGATTGAGGATTGAGGATTGTGAATTGAGAATTGAGGATGAGGACTGAGGGTTGGGGACTGAGGTTTGAGGAATGAGGATTGAGGGTTGAGGATTCAGGATTGAGGATTTAGGATTGAGTATTGAAGATTGAGGATTGATGACTGAGGATTGAGGATTGAGGCTTGTTGATTAAGGATTGAGGATTGAAGATTGAGTATTGAGGAATGAGGACTGGGGATTGAGGAATGAAGATTGAGGATTAACGATTGAGGATTGGGGATTGAGGATCTAGGATTGGAGATTGATTATTGAGGATTGAAGATTGAGTATTGATGATTGAAGTTTGAGGATTGAGGATTGAGGACTGAAGACTGAGGATTGAGGACTGAGCATTGAGGATTGATTATTGGGCATTGAGGATTGAAGATTGAGGACTGGGGATTGAGGACTGAGGATTGAGGATTGAAGTTTGAGTATTGAGGCATGAAGATTGAGGATTCAGGATGGAGGATTGAGGATTGAGTATTGAGGATTGAAGATAGAGGATTGGGGATTGAGGATTGACGATTGAGGATTGAGGATTGAGGATTGAGGACTGATGATTGAGGATTGGGGATTGGCGATTGACGATTGAGGATTGAGGATTGAGGATTGAGAATTGAGAATTGAGAATTGAGGATTGAGGATTGAAGATTGAGTATTGAGGATTGGAGTTTGAGGATTGAGGATTGAGGATTGAAGATTGAGGACTGAGTGTTGAGGGTAGAGTGATGAGAGTTGATGTTTCTGGATTGAGATTTGAAGATTGAAGATTGGCGATTGAGTATTGAAAACTGTGAGTTGATGATATTCTATTGAGCATTGAGGATTGGCAACTGATTGTTGCAGACTGAGGGATGAAGATTGAGCATTCAGGATTGAGGATTCGGAATTGAGGTTTGACGTCTGAGGATTGAGGGATGAGGATTGAGGATTGAGGATTGACGCTTGAGGATAGAGGACTGAGGATGGAGGATTGAAGTGAGAGGACTGAGTGTTGAGGATTGAGTGTTGAGAATTGATGTTTGAGGATCGAGATTTGATTATTGAATATTGTGGATTGAGTATTGAATCATGAGAATTGAGGATATTCTATTGATTATCGAGAATTGTGGATTGATGGTTGAGTATTGAGAATTGATGGTTGATGGTTGTGTGTTGAATATTGAGGATTGAGTATTGAGGATTGAAGATTGAGTATTGAGGAATGAAGGTTGATGATTGAGGATTGAGGATTGATGATTCAGGATTGAGGATTGAGGATTGAGTATTGAGTATTGAGGATTGATGATTGAAGACTGAGTATTGAGGATTGAACATTGAGGATTGAGGATTCAGGATTGAGGATTGAGGGATAGGGCTGAAGGTTGAGGATTGAGGATTGAAGGTTGAGTATTGAGGATTGAGGATTGAGAATTGAGGATTGAGTATTGAAGATTGAGGATTGATGATTGTGGATTGAGGACTGAGGATTGAGGATTGAGGGTTGAGGATTGAAGACTGAGTATTGAGGATTGAAGATTGAGGATTGAGGATTCAGAATTGAGGATTGAGGATGAGGGCTGAGGGTTGAGGATTGAGGATTGAGGATTGAGGATTGAGGATTGAAGATTGAGTATTGAGGATTGAGGATTGAGGATTGAGGATTGAGTATTGAAGATTGAGGATTGATGATTGTGGATTGAGGACTGAGGATTGAGGATTGAGGATTGAGGATTGAGGATTGAGTATTGAAGATTGAGGATTGATGACTGAGGATTGAGGATTGAGGATTGATGATTGAGGATTGAGGATTGAAGATTGAGTATGGAGGATTGAAGGTTGAGTATTGAGGATTGAGGATTGAGGGCTGAGGATTGAGTATTGAAGATTGAGGATTGATGATTGAGGATTGCGGATTGCGGACTGAGGATTGAGGACTGAGGATTGAGGATTGAAGACTGAGTATTGATGATTGATTATTGAGGATAGAAGATTGAGGATTGAGGATTGAGGATTAAGAATTGAGAATTGAGGATGAGGACTGAGGGTTGAGGATTGAGGTTTGAGGAATGAGGATTGAGGATTGAGGATTGAGGATTGAAGACTGAGTATTGATGATTGATTATTGAGGATAGAAGATTGAGGATTGAGGATTGAGGATTAAGAATTGAGAATTGAGGATGAGGACTGAGGGTTGAGGATTGAGGTTTGAGGAATGAGGATTGAGGATTGATGACTGAGGACTGATGACTGAGGATTGAGGATTGAGGATTGAGCATTGAGGATTGAAGATTGTGGACTTGGGATTGAGGATTGAAGATTGAGGATTAAGGATAGAGGATTGGGGATTGAGGATCGAAGATTGAGGATTGGGTATTGAGGATTGAAGAATGAGGATTGAGGATTGAGGATTGAGGATTGAGGATTGAAGATTGAGTATTGCGGATTGAAGACTGATGATTGAGGATTGAGGATTGAGGATTGAGGATTGAGGATTGAGGATTGAGGATTGAGGATTGAGGATTGAGTGTTGAAGATTGAGGATTGATGATTGTGGATTGAGGACTGAGGATTGAGGATTGAGGATTGAGGTTTGAGTATTGAAGATTGAGGATTGATGACTGATCATTAAGGATTGAGGATTGATGATTGAGGATTGAGGATTGAAGATTGAGTATGGAGGATTGAAGGTTGAGTATTGAGGATTGAGGATTGAGGGTTGAGGATTGAGTATTGAAGATTGAGGATTGATGATTGAGGATTGCGGACTGAGGATCGAGGATTGAGGATTGAGGATTGAAGACTGAGTATTGATGATTGATTATTGAGGATTGAAGATTGAGGATTGAGGATTGAGGATTAAGAATTGAGAATTGAGAATTGAGGATGAGGACTGAGGGTTGAGGATTGAGGTTTGAGGAATGAGGATTGAGGATTGTGGATTGAGTATTGATGATTAAGGATTGAGCATTGAAGATTGAGGATTGATGACTGAGGATTGAGGATTGAGGATTGATGATTGAGGATTGAGGATTGAAGGTTGAGTATGGAGGATTGAAGATTGAGGATTGAGGATTGAGGATTGGGTATTGAATACTGAGGATTGATGATTGAGGTTTGCGGACTGAGGATTGAGGATTGAGGATTGAAGACTGAGTATTGAGGATTGATTATTGAGGATTGAAGATTGAGGATTGAGGATTGAGGATTAAGAATTGAGAATTGAGAATGAGGATTGAGGGTTGAGGATTGAGGTTTGAGGAATGAGGATTGAGGATTGGGGATTGAGGATTGATGATTGAGGATTGATTATTGAAGATTGAGGATTGACGACTGAGGATTGACGATTGAGGATGATGGCTGAGGTTTGAGGACTGAGGTTTGAGGACTGAGGACTGAGGATTGAGGATTGAGATTTGAGGACTGAGGATTGAGGATTGAGAATTGAGGATTGAGGATTGAGGGTTGAAGATTGAGGATTGGGTATTGAGGACTGAAGAATGAGGATTGAGGAACGAGGATTGACGATTGAGGATGATGGCTGAGGATTGATGATTGAGTATTGAGGATTGATGTTTGAGGGTTGTGTATTGAATATTGAGGATTGAGGATTGAGGATTGAGGATTGAGGATTGAGCATTGAAGATTGAGTATTGATTATTGAAGTTTGAGGATTGAGGATTGAGGGTTAAGGATTGAGGATTGAGGATTGAGGATTGAGGATTGAGTATTGAAGATTGAGTATTCATGACTGAGGATTGAGGATTGAGGATTGAGGGTTGAGGATTGAGGATCGAAGATTGAGTATTGAGGATTGAAGATTGAGGTTTGAGGATTGAGGATTGAGGATGGAGGATGAGGGCTGAGGATTGAGGATTGAGGTTTAAGTATTGAATACTGAGAATTCAGGATATTCTATTGAGTATTGAGAATTGAGGATTGATGGTTGAGTATTGAGGATTGAGGATTGAGGATTGTGGATTGAGTATTGAAGATTGAGGATTGATGATCGAGGATTGGGGATTGAGGTTTGAGGACTGTTGATTGAGGGTTGGGGATTGAGGATTGAGGATTGAGGATTGAGTATTGATGATTGAGGATTGAGGATTGAGGATTGAAGATTGTGGATTAAGGATTGAGGATTGAGGATTGAAGATTGGAGATTGACTATTGAGGATTGAGGATTGAGGATTCAGTATTGAGGATTGAAGATTGAGGATTGATGATTGAGGATTGAGGATTGAGGATTGAGGATTGAGGATTGAGGACTGAAGATTGAGGATTGGGATTGAGGATTGAGGATTGAGGATTGAGAATCGAAGATTGAGGATTGAGGATTGAAGACTGAGTATTGAGGATTGAAGATTGAGGATTGAGGATTCAGGATTGAGGATTGAGGATGAGGGCTGAGGGTTGAGGGTTGAGGTTTGACGACTGAGGACAGACGATTGGGGATTGAGAACTGAGGATGGAGGATTGAGGATTGAGGATTGAGGATTGGGTATTGAGGATTGAAGAATGAGGATTGACGATTCAGGATTGAGGATTGAGGATTGAGGATTGAGTATTGAAGATTGAGGATTGATGATTGAGGATTGAGGAATGAGGATTGAGGATTGAGGATTGAGGATTGAGTATTGAAGATTGTGGACTGATGATTGACGATTGAGGACTGAGGATTGAGGATTGATTATTGAGCTTTGGGGATTGAAGATTGTGGACTGGGGATAGAGGATTGAATATTGAGGATTAAGGATAGAGTATTGGGGATTGAGGATCTAGGATAGGAGATTGATTATTGAGGATTGAAGATTGAGGATTGAGGATTGAGGATTGTGAATTGAGAATTGAGGATGAGGACTGAGGGTTGAGGACTGAGGTTTGAGGAATGAGGATTGAGGGTTGAGGATTCAGGATTGAGGATTTAGGATTGAGTATTGAAGATTGAGGATTGATGACTGAGGATTGAGGATTGAGGATTGATGATTGAGGATTGAGGATTGAAGATTGAGTATGGAGGATTGAAGATTGAGGATTGAGGATTGAGGACTGAAGATTGGGGACTGAGTGTTGAGGGCTGAGTGATGAGAATTGATGTCTGTGGATTGAGATTTGAAGATTGAAGATTGGGGATAGAGTATTGAAAACTGTGAATTGAGGATACTCTATTGAGGATTGAGGATTGACAATTGATTGTTGCGGCCTGTGGGATGAAGATTGAGCATTCACGATTGAGGATTCGGAATTGAGGTTTGAGGCCTGACGATTGGGAGTTGAGGATTGAGGATTGAGGATTGAGGATTGAAGATTGAGTATTGAGGATTGAGAATTGAGGATTGAGGATTGAAGATTGAGTATTGAGGAATGAGGACTGGGGATTGAGGAATGAAGATTGAGGATTAACGATTGAGGATTGGGGATTGAGGATCTAGGATTGGAGATTGATTATTGAGGATTGAAGATTGAGTATTGATGATTGAAGTTTGAGGATTGAGGATTCAGGATTGAGGATTGAGGATCGAAGATTGAGTATTGAGGATTGAGAATTGAGGATTGATGATTGAAGGTCGAGGATTGAGGATTGAGGATGGAGGACTGAGGATTGAAGAATGAGGACAGATGTCTGAGGATTGAGTGTTGAGGATTGATGTTTGTGGATGGAGACTTGAAGATTGAAGATTGTGGATTGAGTATTGAACCATGAGAATTCAGGATATTCCATTGAGTTTTGAGAATTGAGGATTGATGGTTGAGTATTGAGAATTGATGGTTGAGGGTTGTATGTTCAATATTGAGGATTGAGGATTGAGCATTGAGGGTTGAGGATTGAAGATTGAGGATTGAAGATTGAGTATTGAGGACTGAGAATTGAGGATTGATGATTGAAGATCGAGGATTGAGGATTGAGGATGGAGGACTGAGGATTGAAGAATGAGGACAGATGTCTGAGGATTGAGTGTTGAGGATTGATGATTGAGGATTGAGATTTGATGATTGAGTATTGTGGATTGAGTATAGAATCCTGAAAATTCAGGATATTCTATTGAGTATTGAAAACTGAGGATCGATAGTTGAGTATTGAGGATTGTTGGTTGAGGTTTGTGTGTAGAATATTGAGGTTTGAGGATTGAGGATTGAGGATTGACGATTGAGGATTGAGGATTGGGGATTGAGGACTGAAGATTGAGGATTGAGGACTGAGCATTGAGGATTGATTATTGGGCATTGAGGATTGAAGATTGAGGACTGGGGATTGAGGACTGAGGATTGAGGATTGAAGTTTGAGTATTGAGGCTTGAAGATTGAGGATTCAGGATGGAGGATTGAGGATTGAGTATTGAGGATTGAAGATAGAGGATTGGGGATTGAGGATTGACGATTGAGGATTGAGGATTGAGGATTGAGGACTGATGATTGAGGATTGGGGATTGGCGATTGACGATTGAGGATTGAGGATTGAGGTTTGAGAATTGAGAATTGAGAATTGAGGATTGAGGATTGAAGATTGAGTATTGAGGATTGGAGTTTGAGGATTGAGGATTGAGGATTGAAGATTGAGGACTGAGTGTTGAGGGTAGAGTGATGAGAGTTGATGTTTCTGGATTGAGATTTGAAGATTGAAGATTGGGGATTGAGTATTGAAAACTGTGAGTTGATGATATTCTATTGAGCATTGAGGATTGGCAACTGATTGTTGCAGACTGAGGGATGAAGATTGAGCATTCAGGATTGAGGATTCGGAATTGAGGTTTGACGTCTGAGGATTGAGGGATGAGGATTGAGGATTGAGGATTGACGCTTGAGGATAGAGGACTGAGGATGGAGGATTGAAGTGAGAGGACTGAGTGTTGAGGATTGAGTGTTGAGAATTGATGTTTGAGGATCGAGATTTGATTATTGAATATTGTGGATTGAGTATTGAATCATGAGAATTGAGGATATTCTATTGATTATCGAGAATTGTGGATTGATGGTTGAGTATTGAGAATTGATGGTTGATGGTTGTGTGTTGAATATTGAGGATTGAGTATTGAGGATTGAAGATTGAGTATTGAGGAATGAAGGTTGATGATTGACAATTGAGGATTGATGATTCAGGATTGAGGATTGAGGATTGAGTATTGAGTATTGAGGATTGATGATTGAAGACTGAGTATTGAGGACTGTACATTGAGGATTGAGGATTCAGGATTGAGGATTGAGGATGAGGGCTGAGGGTTGAGGATTGAGGATTGAGGATTGAGGATTGAAGATTGAGTATTGAGGACTGAGAAGTGAGGATTGATGATTGAAGATCGAGGATTGAGGATTGAGAATGGAGGACTGAGGATTGAAGAATGAGGACAGATGTCTGAGGATTGAGTGTTGAGGATTGATGATTGAGGATTGAGATTTGATGATTGAGTATTGTGGATTGAGTATAGAATCCAGAGAATTCAGGATATTCTATTGAGTATTGAAAACTGAGGATCGATAGTTGAGTATTGAGGATTGTTGGTTGAGGTTTGTGTGTAGAATATTGAGGTTTGAGGATTGAGGATTGAGGACTGAGGATTGAGGATTGAAGATTGAGTATTGAGGATTGAGGATTGAGTGTTGAGGATTGAAGACTGAGTATTGAGGATTGAAGATTGAGGATTGAGGATTCAGAATTGAGGATTGAGGATGAGGGCTGAGGGTTGAGGATTGAGGACTGAGGATTGAGGATTGAAGATTGAGTATTGAGGATTAAGAATTGAGAATTGAGGATGAGGACTGAGGGTTGAGGATTGAGGATTGAGGAGTGAGGATTGAGGATTGAGGATTGAGGATTGATGATTGAGGATTGATGATTGAAGACTGAGTATTGAGGATTGAACATTGAGGATTGAGGATTCAGGATTGAGGATTGAGGGATAGGGCTGAAGGTTGAGGATTGAGGATTGAAGGTTGAGTATTGAGGATTGAGGATTGAGAATTGAGGATTGAGTATTGAAGATTGAGGATTGATGATTGTGGATTGAGGACTGAGGATTGAGGATTGAGGGTTGAGGATTGAAGACTGAGTATTGAGGATTAAAGATTGAGGATTGAGGATTCAGAATTGAGGATTGAGGATGAGGGCTGAGGGTTGAGGATTGAGGATTGAGGATTGAGGATTGAGGATTGAAGATTGAGTATTGAGGATTGAGGATTGAGGATTGAGGATTGAGTATTGAAGATTGAGGATTGATGATTGTGGATTGAGGACTGAGGATTGAGGATTGAGGATTGAGGATTGAGGATTGAGTATTGAAGATTGAGGATTGATGACTGAGGATTGAGGATTGAGGATTGATGATTGAGGATTGAGGATTGAAGATTGAGTATGGAGGATTGAAGGTTGAGTATTGAGGATTGAGGATTGAGGGCTGAGGATTGAGTATTGAAGATTGAGGATTGATGATTGAGGATTGCGGACTGAGGATTGAGGATTGAGGATTGAGGATTGAAGACTGAGTATTGATGATTGATTATTGAGGATAGAAGATTGAGGATTGAGGATTGAGGATTAAGAATTGAGAATTGAGGATGAGGACTGAGGGTTGAGGATTGAGGTTTGATGAATGAGGATTGAGGATTGAGGATTGAGGATTGATGATTGAGGATTGAGTATTGAAGATTGAGGATTGATGACTGAGGATTGAGTATTGAGCATTGATGATTGAGGAATGAGGATTGAATGTTGAGTATGGACGATAGAAGATTGAGGATTGAGGATTGAGGATTGAGTATTGAAGATTGAGGATTGATGATTGAGGATTGAGTACTGAAGATTTAGGATTGATGACTGAGGATTGAGGATTGCGGATTGATGATTGAGGATTGAGGATTGAAGGCTGAGTATGGAGGATTGAAGATTGAGGATTGAGGATTGAAGATTGAGGATTGAAGATTGAGTATGGAGGATTGAAGATTGAGGATTGAGGATTGAGGAACGAGGATTGACGATTGAGGATGATGGCTGAGGTTTGAGGACTGAGGTTTGAGGTCTGAGGCCTGAGGATTGAGGATTGAGAATTGAGGATTGATGATTGAGGATTGAGGATTGGGTATTGAGGATTGAAGAATGAGGAATGACGATTGAGGATTGAGGATTGAGGATTGAGGATTGAGTATTGAAGATTCAGAATGGATGATTGAGGATTGAGGATTGAGGATTGAGGATTGAGGATTGAGTATTGAAGATTGTGGACTGATGATTGACGATTGAGGACTGAGGATTGAGGATTGATTATTGAGCTTTGGGGATTGAAGATTGTGGACTGGGGATAGAGGATTGAATATTGAGGATTAAGGATAGAGTATTGGGGATTGAGGATCTAGGATAGGAGGTTGATTATTGAGGATTGAAGATTGAGTATTGAGGATTGAGGATTGAGAACTGAGAATTGAGGATGGGGACTGAGGGTTGAGGATTGACGTTTGAGCAATGAGGATTGAGGATTGAGGATTGAGGATTGAGGATTGGGGATTGAGGATTGAGTATTGAAGATTGAGGGTTGATGACTGAGGACTGATGACTGAGGATTGAGGATTGAGTATTGAGCATTGAGGATTGAAGATTGTGGACTTGGGATTGAGGATTGAAGATTGAGGATTAAGGATAGAGGATTGGGGATTGAGGATCGAAGATTGAGGATTGGGTATTGAGGATTGAAGAATGAGGATTGAGGATTGAGGATTGAGGATTGAGGATTGAAGATTGAGTATTGCGGATTGAAGACTGATGATTGAGGATTGAGGATTGAGGATTGAGGATTGAGGATTGAGGACTGAGGATTGAGGATTGAGGATTGAGTGTTGAAGATTGAGGATTGATGATTGTGGATTGAGGACTGAGGATTGAGGATTGAGGATTGAGGTTTGAGGAATGAGGATTGAGGATTGTGGATTGAGTATTGATGATTAAGGATTGAGCATTGAAGATTGAGGATTGATGACTGAGGATTGAGGATTGAGGATTGATGATTGAGGATTGAGGATTGAAGGTTGAGTATGGAGGATTGAAGATTGAGGATTGAGGATTGAGGATTGGGTATTGAATACTGAGGATTGATGATTGAGGTTTGCGGACTGAGGATTGAGGATTGAGGATTGAAGACTGAGTATTGAGGATTGATTATTGAGGATTGAAGATTGAGGATTGAGGATTGAGGATTAAGAATTGAGAATTGAGAATGAGGATTGAGGGTTGAGGATTGAGGTTTGAGGAATGAGGATTGAGGATTGGGGATTGAGGATCGATGATTGAGGATTGATTATTGAAGATTGAGGATTGACGACTGAGGATTGACGATTGAGGATGATGGCTGAGGTTTGAGGACTGAGGTTTGAGGACTGAGGACTGAGGATTGAGGATTGAGATTTGAGGACTGAGGATTGAGGATTGAGAATTGAGGATTGAGGATTGAGGGTTGAAGATTGAGGATTGGGTATTGAGGACTGAAGAATGAGGATTGAGGAACGAGGATTGACGATTGAGGATGATGGCTGAGGATTGATGATTGAGTATTGAGGATTGATGTTTGAGTGTTGTGTATTGAATATTGAGGATTGAGGATTGAGGATTGAGGATTGAGGATTGAGCATTGAAGATTGAGTATTGATGATTGAAGATTGAGGATTGAGGATTGAGGGTTGAGGATTGAGGATTGAGGATTGAGGATTGAGGATTGAGTATTGAAGATTGAGTATTCATGACTGAGGATTGAGGATTGAGGATTGAGGGTTGAGGATTGAGGATCGAAGATTGAGTATTGAGGATTGAAGATTGAGGTTTGAGGATTGAGGGTTGAGGATGGAGGATGAGGGCTGAGGATTGAGGATTGAGGTTTAAGTATTGAATACTGAGAATTCAGGATATTCTATTGAGTATTGAGAATTGAGGATTGATGGTTGAGTATTGAGGATCGAGGATTGAGGATTGTGGATTGAGTATTGAAGATTGAGGATTGATGATCGAGGATTGGGGATTGAGGTTTGAGGACTGAGGATTGAGGGTTGGGGATTGAGGATTGAGGATTGAGGATTGAGTATTGATGATTGAGGATTGAGGATTGAGGATTGAAGATTGTGGATTAAGGATTGAGGATTGAGGATTGAAGATTGGAGATTGACTATTGAGGATTGAGGATTGAGGATTCAGTATTGAGGATTGAAGATTGAGGATTCATGATCGAGGATTGAGGATTGAGGATTGAGGATTGAGGATTGAGGACTGAAGATTGAGGATTGGGATTGAGGATTGAGGATTGAGGATTGAGAATCGAAGATTGAGTATTGAGGATTGATGATTGAGGTTTGAGGATTGAGGATTGAGGATGGAGGATGAGGGCTGAGGGTTGAGGGTTGAGGTTTGAGTATTGAATACTGAGAATTCAGGATATTCTATTGAGTATTCAGAATTGAGGATTGATGGTTGAGTATTGAGGATTGAGGATTGAGTATTGAGGATTGAGTATTGAAGATTGAAGATTGATGATTGAGGATTGCGGACTGAGGATTGAGGATTGAGGATTGAGGATTGAAGACTGAGTATTGATGATTGATTATTGAGGATAGAAGATTGAGGATTGAGGATTGAGGATTAAGAATTGAGAATTGAGGATGAGGACTGAGGGTTGAGGATTGAGGTTTGAGGAATGAGGATTGAGGATTGAGGATTGAGGATTGATGATTGAGGATTGAGGATTGAAGGTTGGGTATGGACGATTGAAGATTGAGGATTGAGGATTGAGGATTGAGTATTGAAGATTGAGGATTGATGATTGAGGATTGCGGACTGAGGATTGAGGATTGAGGATTGAGGATTGATGATTGAGGATTGAGTACTGAAGATTGAGGATTGATGACTGAGGATTGAGGATTGAGGATTGATGATTGAGGATTGAGGATTGAAGGTTGAGTATGGAGGATTGAAGGTTGAGGATTGATGACTGAGGATTGACGAGTGAGGATTGAGGATTGAGGATTGAGGATTGAGTATTGAAGATTCAGAATGGATGATTGAGGATTGAGGATTGAGGATTGAGGATTGAGGATTGAGGATTGAGGATTGAGTATTGAAGATTGTGGACTGATGATTGACGATTGAGGACTGAGGATTGAGGATTGATTATTGAGCTTTGGGGATTGAAGATTGTGGACTGGGGATAGAGGATTGAATATTGAGGATTAAGGATAGAGTATTGGGGATTGAGGATCTAGGATAGGAGGTTGATTATTGAGGATTGAAGATTGAGTATTGAGGATTGAGGATTGAGAATTGAGAATTGAGGATGGGGACTGAGGGCTGAGGATTGACGTTTGAGCAATGAGGATTGAGGACTGAGTGTTGAGTGTTGAGTGATGCGAATTGATGTTTGTAGACTGAGATTTGAAGATTGAAGATTGGGGATTGAGTACTGAAAACTGTGAATTGAGGATATTCTAATGAGGACTGAGGATTGACAATTGATTGTTGAGGACTGAGGCCTGAAGATTGACGATTCAGGGTTGAGGATTCGGGATTGAGGTTTGAGGACGAGGACTGACTGTTGAGGATTGAGGTTTGAGGATTGAGGACTGAGGACTGATGACTGAGGATTGAGGATTGAGGATTGAGCATTGAGGATTGAAGATTGTGGACTTGGGATTGAGGATTAAAGATTGAGGATTAAGGATAGAGGATTGGGGATTGAGGATCGAAGATTGAGGATTGGGTATTGAGGATTGAAGAATGGGGATTGAGGATTGAGGATTGAGGATTGAGGATTGAAGATTGAGTATTGAGGATTGAAGACTGATGATTGAGGATTGAGGATTGAGAATTGAGGATAGAGGATAGAAGATTGAGTATTCAGGATTGAAGATTGAGGATTGAGGATTGAGGCTTGAGTATTGAGGATTGAGGATTGAGTATTGAAGATTCAGGATGGATGATTGAGGATTGAGGATTGAGGATTGAGGATTGAGGATTGAGGATTAAGTATTGAAGATTGTGGACTGATGATTGACGATTGAGGCCTGAGGATTGAGGATTGATTATTGAGCTTTGGGGATTGAAGATTGTGGACTGGGGATAGAGGATTGAATATTGAGGATTAAGGATAGAGTATTGGGGATTGAGGATCTAGGATAGGAGATTGAAGATTGAGGAATGAGGATTCAGGATTGAGGATTGAGGATGAGGGCTGAGGGTTGAGGGTTGAGGTTTGAGGACTGAGGACAGAGGATAGAGGATTGAGAATTGAGGATGGAGGATTGAGGATTGAGGATTGAGGATTGAGGATTGAGGATTGGGTATTGAGGTTTGAAGAATGAGAATTGACTATTGTGGATTGAGTATTGAGGATTGAAGATTGAGTATTGAGGATTGAAGGTTGATGATTGAGGATTGAGGATTGATGACTGAGGATTGAGGATTGAGGATTGAGGATTGAGGATTGATGGTTGAAGACTGAGTATTGAGGATTGAAGATTGAGGATTGAGGTTTCAGTATTGAGGATTGAGAATGAGGGCTGATGGTTGAGGATTGAGGTTTGAGGACTGAGGACTGAGGATTGAGGATTGAGAATTGAGGATGGCGGATTGAGGATTGAGGATTGAGGATTGGGTATTGAGGATTGAAGAATGAGGATTGACGATTGAGGATTGGGAATTGAGGATTGAAGATTGAGTATTGAGGATTGAAAGTTGATGATTGAGGGTTGAGGATAGCGGATTAAGGATTGAGGGTTGAGGATTGAAGGTTGAGTATTGAGGATTGAACATTGAGTATTGATGATTGAGGATTGAGGACTGAGAATTGAAGATTGAGGATTGGGGATTGAGGATTGGCGATTGAGGATTGAGGACTGAGGATTGAGAATTGAGGATTGAGGATTGAGCATTGAGTATTGAAGATTGAGTATTCATGACTGAGGGTTGAGGATTGAGGTTTGAGGGTTGAGGGTTGAGGATCGAAGATTGAGTATTGAGGATTGAAGATTGAGGTTTGAGGATTGAGGATTGAGGATGGAGGGTGAGGGCTGAGGATTGAGGATTGAGGTTTAAGTATTGAATACTGAGAATTCAGGATATTCTATTGAGTATTGAGAATTGAGGATTGATGGTTGAGTATTGAGGATTCAGGATTGAGGATTGTGGATTGAGTATTGAAGATTGAGGATTGATGATTGAGGATTGGGGATTGAGGTTTGAGGACTGAGGATTGAGGGTTGGGGATTGAGGATTGAGGATTGAGGATTGAGGATTGAGGATTGAGGATTGAGTATTGAAGATTGAGTATTCATGACTGAGGATTGAGGATTGAGGATTGAGGATTGATGATTGAGGAACGAGGATTGACGATTGAGGATGATGGCTGAGGTTTGAGGACTGAGGATTGAGGACTGAGAACTGAGGATTGTGGATTGAGAATTGAGGATTGATGATTGAGGGTTGAAGATTGAGGATTGGGTATTGAGGACTGAAGAATGAGGATTGAGGAACGAGGATTGACGATTGAGGATGATGGCTGAGGATTGATGATTGAGGATTGGGGATTGAGGTTTGAGGACTGAGGATTGAGGGTTGGGTATTGAGGATTGAGGATTGAGGATTGAGTATTGATGATTGAGGATTGAGGTTTGAGGATTGAAGATTGTGGATTAAGGATTGAGGATTGAGGATTGAGGATTGAGCATTGAGGATTGAAGATTGAGTATTGAGGATTGAGGATTGAGGATTGAGGATTGAGTATTTAAGATTGAGGATTGATGATTGAGGATTGCGGACGGAGGATTGAGGATTGAGGATTGAGGATTGAAGACTGAGTATCGAGGATTGATTATTGAGGATTGAAGATTGTGGATTGAGGATTGAGGATTAAGAATTGAGAATTGAGCATGAGGACTGAGGGTTGAGGATTGAGGTTTGAGGAATGAGGATTGAGGATTGAGGATTGAGGATTGATGATTGAGGATTGAGTATTGAAGATTGAGGGTTGATGGCTGAGGATTGAGGATTGAGGATTGATGATTGAGGATTGAGGATTGAAGATTGAGTATGGAGGATTGAAGATTGAGGATTCAGGATTGAGGATTGAAGGTTGAGGACTGAGTGCTGAGGGTTGAGTGATGAGAATTGATGTCTGGGGATTGAGATTTGAAGACTGAAGATTGGGGTTCAGTATTGAAAACTGTGAGTTGAGGATATTCTATTGAGGATTGAGGATTGACAATTGATTGTTGCGGACTGAGGGATGAAGATTGAGCATTCAGGATTGAGGATTCGGGATTGAGGTTTGAGGACTGATGATTGAGGGTTGAGGATTGAGGATTGAGGATTGACGCTTGGGGATAGAGGATTGAGGATGGAGGATTGAAGAGAGAGGACCGACTGTTGAGGATTGAGTGTTGAGAATTGATGTTTGAGGATCGAGATTTGATTATTGAATATTGTGGATTGAGTATTGAATCATGAGAGTTCAGGATATTCTATTGAGTATTGAGAATTGAGGATTGATGGTTGAGTATTGAGAACTGATGGTTGATGGTTGTGTGTTGAATATTGAGGATTGAGTATTGAGGATTGAAGAGATAGTATTGAGGATTGAACGTTGATGATTGAGGATTGAGGATTGATGATTGTGGATTGAGGTCTGAGGATTGAGGATTGAGGATTGAGGATTGAATACTGAGTATTGAGGATTGAAGATTGAGGATTGAGGATTCAGGATTGAGGATTGAGGATGAGGGCTGAGGGTTGAGGATTGAGGATTGAGAATTGAGGATTGAGTATTGAGGACTGAGGATTGAGGATTGAGCTTTGAAGACTGAGTATTGAGGATTGAAGATTGAGGTTTGAGGATTCAGGATTGAGGATTGAGGATGAGGGATGAGGGTTGAGGATTGAGGATTGAGGATTGAGGGTTGAAGATCGAGTACTGAGGATTGAGGATTGAGGATTCAGGATTGAGTATTGAAGATTGAGGATTGATGATTGTGGATTGAGGACTGAGGATTGAGGATTGAGGATTGAGGATTGAGGATTGAAAATTGAGGATTGAGTATTGAAGATTGAGGATTGATGACTGAGGATTGAGGATTGAGGATTGACGATTGAGGATTGGGAATTGAGGATTGAAGATTGAGTATTGAGGATTGAAGGTTGATGATTGAGGATTGAGGGTTGTGGTTTGAGGATTGAGGGTTGAGGATTGAAGGTTGAGTATTGTGGATTGATCATTGAGTATTGATGATTGAGGACTGAGGACTGAGGATTGAAGATTGAGGATTGGGGATTGAGGATTGGCGATTGAGGATTGAGGACTGAGGATTGAGAATTGAGGATTGAGGATTGAAGATTGAGTATTGAGGATTGAAGATTGAGGATTGAGGATTGAGGACTGAAGATTGAGGACTGAGTGTTGAGTTTTGAGTGATGCGAATTGATGTTTGTAGACTGAGATTTGAAGATTGAAGATTGGGGATTGAGTACTGAAAACTGTGAATTGAGGATATTCTAATGAGGACTGAGGATTGACAATTGATTGTTGAGGACTGAGGGCTGAAGGTTGACGATTCAGGATTGAGGATTCGGGATTGAGGTTTGAGGACGAGGACTGACGGTTGAGGATTCAGGTTTGACGATTGAGGGTTGAGGACTGATGACTGAGGATTGAGGATTGAGGATTGAGCATTGAGGATTGAAGATTGCGGACTGGGGATTGATGATTGAAGATTGAGGATTAAGGATTGAGGATTGGGGATTGAGGATTGAAGATTGAGGATAGGGTATTGAGGATTGATGATTGAGGATTGAGGATTGAGGATTGAGGATTGAGGATTGAGGATTGAAGATTGAGGATTGGGATTGAGGATTGAGGATTGAGGATTGAGAATCGAAGATTGAGTATTGAGGATTGAAGGTTGAGGTTTGAGGATTGTGGATTGAGGATGGAGGATGAGGGCTGAGGGTTGAGCGTTGAGGTTTGAGTATTGAATACTGAGAATTCAGGATATTCTATTGAGTAGAGAGAATTGAGGATTGATGGTTGAGTATTGAGGATTGAGGTTTGAGGAATGAGGATTGAGCATTGAGGATTGAGGATTGATGATTGAGGATTGAGTATTGAAGATTGAGAATTGATGACTGAGGATTGAGTATTGAGGATTGATGATTGAGGTTTGAGGATTGAAGATTGAGCATGGAGGATTGAAGATTGAGGATTGAGGACTGAGGAACGAGGATTGACGATTGAGGATGATGGCTGAGGTTTGAGGACTGAGGTTTGAGGACTGAGGACTGAGGATTCAGGATTGAGAATTGAGGATTGAGGATTGAGGATTGAGGATTGAGTATTGAAGATTGAGTATTGATGATTGTGGATTGAGGACTGAGGATTGAGGATTGAGGATTGAGGATTGAAGACTGAGTATTGAGGATTGAAGATTGAGGATTGAGGATTCAGGATTGAGGATTGAGGATGAGGGCTGAGGGTTGAGGATTGAGGATTGAGAATTGAGGATTGCGGATAAGGGACTGAGGATTGAGGATTGAGGATTGAAGACTGAGTATTGAGGATTGAAGGTTGAGGTTTGAGGATTCAGAATTGAGGATTGAGGATGAGGGATGAGGGTTGAGGATTGAGGATTGAGGATTGAGGGTTGAAGATCGAGTATTGAGGATTGAGGATTGAGGAATGAGGATTGAGTATTGAAGATTGAGGATTGATGATTGTGGATTGAGGACTGAGGATTGAGGATTGAGGATTGAGGATTGAGGATTGACGATTGACGATTGGGAATTGAGGATTGAAGATTGAGTATTGAGGATTGAAGGTTGATGATTGAGGATTGAGGGTTGTGGTTTGAGGATTGAGGGTTGAGGATTGAAGGTTGAGTATTGAGGATTGATCATTGAGTATTGATGATTGAGGACTGAGGACTGAGGATTGAAGATTGAGGATTGGGGATTGAGGATTGGCGATTGAGGATTGAAGACTGAGGATTGAGGATTGAGGATTGAGGATTGAAGATTGAGTATTGAGGATTGAAGGTTGAGGATTGAGGATTGAGGACTGAAGATTGAGGACTGAGTGTTGAGTTTTGAGTGATGCGAATTGATGTTTGTAGACTGAGATTTGAAGATTGAAGATTGGGGATTGAGTACTGAAAACTGTGAATTGAGGATATTCTAATGAGGACTGAGGATTGACAATTGATTCTTGAGGACTGAGGGCTGAAGGTTGACGATTCAGGATTGAGGATTCGGGATTGAGGTTTGAGGACGAGGACTGACGGTTGAGGATTCAGGTTTGAGGATTGAGGATTGAGGACTGATGACTGAGGATTGAGGATTGAGGATTGAGCATTGAGGATTGAAGATTGCGGACTGGGGATTGATGATTGAAGATTGAGGATTAAGGATTGAGGATTGGGGATTGAGGATTGAAGATAGAGGATAGGGTATTGAGGATTGAAGATTGAGGATTGAGGATTGAGGATTGAGGATTGAGGATTGGGGATTGAGGATTGTATGTTGAAGATTGAGGATTGATGATTGAGGATTGAGGATTGAGGATCGAGGATTTAGGATTGAGGATTGAAGATTGAGGATTGAGGATTGAGGATTGAGTGTTGAAGATTGAGGATTGATGATTGAGGATTGAGGATTGAGGATTGAGGATTGAGGATTGAGGATTGAGGATTGAAGATTGAGGGTTGGGATTGAGGATTGAGGATTGAGGATTGAGAATCGAAGATTGAGTATTGAGGATTGAAGGTTGAGGTTTGAGGATTGTGGATTGAGGATGGAGGATGAGGGCTGAGGGTTGAGCGTTGAGGTTTGAGTATTGAATACTGAGAATTCAGGATATTCTATTGAGTATTGAGAATTGAGGATTGATGGTTGAGTATTGAGGATTGAGGATTGAGGATTGTGGATTGAGTATTGAAGATTGAGGATTGATGATTGAGGATTGGGGATTGAGGTTTGAGGACTGAGGATTGAGGGTTGGGGATTGAGGATTGAGGATTGAGGATTGAGTATTGATGATTGAGGATTGAGGATTGAGGACTGAAGATTGTGGATTAAGGATTGAGGATTGAGGATTGAAGATTGGAGATTGACTATTGAGGATTGAGGATTGAGGATTCAGTATTGAGGATTGAAGATTGAGGATTGATGATTGAGGATTGAGGATTGAGGATTGAGGATTGAGGATTGAGGACTGAAGATTGAGGATTGGGATTGAGGATTGAGGATTGAGGATTGAGAATCGAAGATTGAGTATTGAGGATTGAAGATTGAGGTTTGAGGATTGAGGATTGAGGATGGAGGATGAGGGCTGAGGGTTGAGGGTTGAGGTTTGAGTATTGAATACTGAGAATTCAGGATATTTTATTGAGTATTGAGAATTGAGGATTGATGGTTGAGTATTGAGGATTGAGGATTGAGTATTGAGGATTGAAGATTGAGGTTTGAGGATTGAGAATTGAGAATTGAAGATTGAGTATTGATGATTGAAGATTGAGGATTGAGGATTGAGGGTTGAGGATTGAGGATTGATGATTGAGGATTGAGGATTGAGGATTGAGAATTGAGGATTGAGGATTGAAGATCGAGGATTGGGATTGAGGGTTGAGGATTGTGGATTGAGAATCGAAGATTGAGTATTGAGGATTGAAGGTTGAGGTTTGAGGATTGAGGATTGAGGATGGAGGATGAGGGCTGAGGGTTGAGGGTAGAGGTTTGAGTATTGAATACTGAGAATTCAGGATATTCTATTGAGTATTGAGAATTGAGGGTTGATGGTTGAGTATTGAGGATTGAGGATTGAGTATTGAAGATTGAAGATTGAGGTTTGAGGATTGAGAATTGAGAATTGAGGATGAGGACTGAGGGTTGAGGATTGAGGTTTGAGGAACGAGGATTGAGGATTGAGAATTGAGGACTGAGGGTTGACGATTGAGTATTGAAGATTGAGGATTGATGACTGAGGATTGAGGATTGAGGATTGAGGATTGAGGATTGAGGATTGAAGATTGAGTATTGAGGATTGAGGATTGAGGATTGAGGATTGAGGATTGAGGATTGAGTATTGTAGATTGAGGATTGATGATTGTGGATTGAGGACTGAGGATTGAGGATTGAGGATTGATGATTGAGGATTGAGGATTGAAGGTTGAGTATGGAGGATTGAAGATTGAGGATTGAGGATTGAGGATTGAGTATTGAATATTGAGGATTGATGATTCAGGATTGCGGACTGAGGATTGAGGATTGAGGATTGAGGATTGAAGACTGAGTATTGAGGATTGATTATTGAGGATTGAAGATTGAGGATTGAGGATTGAGGATTAAGAATTGAGAATTGAGAATGAGGATTGAGGGTTGAGGATTCAGGTTTGCGGAATGAGGATTGAGGATTGACGGTTGAGGATTGATGATTGAGGATTGAGTATTGAAGATTGAGGATTGACGACTGAGGATTGAGGATTGAGGATTGATAATTGAGGATTGAGGATTGAAGATTGAGTATGGAGTATTGAAGATTGAGGATTGAGGATTGAGGAACGAGGATTGACGATTGAGGATGATGGCTGAGGTTTGAGGACTGAGGTTTGAGGACTGAGGACTGAGGATTGAGGATTGAGAATTGAGGATTGGAGATTGAGTATTGAGGATCGAGTATTGAGGATTGAGGATTGAAGATTGAGGATTAAGGATTGAGGATTGGGGATTGAGGATCTAGGATTGGAGATTGACCTTTGAGGATTGAGGATTGAGGATTGATGATTGAGGAACGAGGATTGACGATAGAGGATGATGGCTGAGGTTTGAGGACTGAGGTTTGAGGACTGAGGACTGAGGATTGAGGATTGAGGATTGAGGATTGAGGATTGAGGATTGAAGATTGAGTATTGAGGATTGAGGATTGACGATTGAGGATTGAGTATTGGGGACTGAGAATTGAGGATTGAGGATTGAATATTGTGTGTTGAGGATTGAAGATTGAGGATTGAGGATTGAGGATTGAAGATTGAGGACTGAGTGTTGAGGGCTGAGTGATGAGAATTGATGTTTGTGGTTTGAGATTTGAAGATTGAAGAATGGTGATTGAGTATTGAAAACTGTGAATTGAGGATATTCTATTGAGGATTGAGGATTGACAATTGATTGTTGAGGACTGAGGGCTGAAGATTGAGGATTCAGTGTTGAGGATTCGGGATTGAGGTTCGAGGACTGAGAATTGAGGTTTGAGGATTGAGGATTGAGGGTTGACTCTTGAGGATTGAGGATTGAGGATTGAGGGTTGAGTCTTGAGGATTGAGTATTGAATATTGAGGATTGATGATTGAGGTTTGCGGACTGAGGATTGAGGATTGAGGATTGAGGATTGAAGACTGAGTATTGAGGATTGATTATTGAGGATTGAAGATTGAGGATTGAGTATTGAGGATTGAGTATTGAATATTGAGGATTGTTGATTGAGGTTTGCGGACTGAGGATTGAGGATTGAGGATTGAAGACTGAGTATTGAGGATTGATTATTGAGGATTGAAGATTGAGGATTGAGGATTGAGGATTAAGAATTGAGAATTGAGAATGAGGATTGAGGGTTGAGGATTGAGGTTTGAGGAATGAGGATTGAGGATTG
Organism: Calliopsis andreniformis; assembly: GCF_051401765.1. Classification (NCBI taxonomy): domain Eukaryota; kingdom Metazoa; phylum Arthropoda; class Insecta; order Hymenoptera; family Andrenidae; genus Calliopsis; species Calliopsis andreniformis. Next base: position 2,224,314 of record NW_027480467.1, on the reverse strand, counting down.
ATGATTGAGGATTGATGATTGAGGATTGAGTATTGAAGATTGAGGATTGACGACTGAGGATTGAGGATTGAGGATAGTCAATTGAGGATTGAGGATTGAAGATTGAGTATGGAGTATTGAAGATTGAGGATTGAGGATTGAGGAACGAGGATTGACGATTGAGGATGATGGCTGAGGTTTGAGGACTGCGGTTTGAGGACTGAGGACTGAGGATTGAGGATTGAGAATTGAGGATTGAGGATTGAGGATTGAGGATTGAGTATTGAGGATTGAGGATTGAAGATTGAGGATTAAGGATTGAGGATTGAGGATTGAGGATCTAGGATTGGAGATTGACCTTTGAGGATTGAGGATTGAGGATTGAGGATTGAGGAACGAGGATTGACGATTGAGGATGATGGCTGAGGTTTGAGGACTGAGGTTTGAGGACTGAGGACTGAGGATTGAGGATTGAGAATTGAGGATTCAGGATTGAGGGTTGAAGATTGAGGATTGGGTATTGAGGACTGAAGAATGAGGATTGAGGAACGAGGATTGACGATTGAGGATGATGGCTGGGGATTGATGATTGAGTATTGAGGATTGATGTTTGAGGGTTGTGTATTGAATATTGAGGATTGAGGATTGAGGATTGAGGATTGAGGATTGAGCATTGAAGATTGAGTATTGATGATTGAAGATTGAGGATTGAGGATTGAGGGTTGAGGATTGAGGATTGAGGATTGAGGATTGAGTATTGATGATTGAGTATTCATGACTGAGGATTGAGGATTGAGGATTGAGGGTTGAGGATTGAGGATCGAAGATTGAGTATTGAGGATTGAAGATTGAGGTTTGAGGATTGAGGATTGAGGATGGAGGATGAGGGCTGAGGATTGAGGATTGAGGTTTAAGTATTGAATACTGAGAATTCAGGATATTCTATTGAGTATTGAGAATTGAGGATTGATGGTTGAGTATTGAGGATTGAGGATTGAGGATTGTGGATTGAGTATTGAAGATTGAGGATTGATGATTGAGGATTGGGGATTGAGGTTTGAGGACTGAGGATTGAGGGTTGGGGATTGAGGATTGAGGATTGAGGATTGAGTATTGATGATTGAGGATTGAGGATTGAGGATTGAAGATTGTGGATTGAGGATTGAGGATTGAGGATTGAAGATTGGAGATTGACTATTGAGGATTGAGGATTGAGGATTCAGTATTGAGGATTGAAGATTGAGGATTGGTGATTGAGGATTGAGGATTGAGGATTGAGGATTGAGGATTGAGGACTGAAGATTGAGGATTGAAGATTGAGGATTGAGGATTGAGGGTTGAGGATTGAGGATTGATGATTGAGGATTCAGGATTGAGGATTGAGAATTGAGGATTGAGGATTGAAGATTGAGGATTGGGATTGAGGGTTGAGGATTGTGGATTGAGAATTGAAGATTGAGTATTGAGGATTGAAGATTGAGGTTTGAGGATTGAGGATTGAGGCTGGAGGATGAGGGCTGAGGGTTGAGGGTTGAGGTTTGAGTATTGAATACTGAGAATTCAGGATATTCTATTGAGTATTGAGAATTGAGAGTTGATGGTTGAGTATTGAGGATTGAGGATTGAGTATTGAGGATTGAAGATTGAGGTTTGAGGATGGAGAATTGAGAATTGAGGATGAGGACTGAGGGTTGAGGATTGAGGTATGAGGAACGAGGATTGAGGATTGAGAATTGAGGACTGAGGATTGACGATTGAGTATTGAAGATTGAGGATTGATGACTGAGGATTGAGGATTGAGGATTTAGGATTGAGGATTGAGGATTGAAGATTGAGTATTGAGGATTGAGGATTGAGGATTGAGGATTGAGGATTGAGGATTGAGTATTGTAGATTGAGGATTGATGATTGTGGATTGAGGACTGAGGATTGAGGATTGAGGATCGATGATTGAGGATTGAGGATTGAGGATTGGCGATTGAGGATTGAGGACTGAGGATTGAGAATTGAGGATTGAGGATTGAGGATTGAGTATTGAAGATTGAGTATTCATGACTGAGGGTTGATGATTGAGGATTGAGGGTTGAGGGTTGAGGATCGAAGATTGAGTATTGAGGATTGAAGATTGAGGATTGAGGATTGAGGATTAAGAATTGAGAATTGAGAATGAGGATTGAGGGTTGAGGATTCAGGTTTGCGGAATGAGGATTGAGGATTGACGGTTGAGGATTGATGATTGAGGATTGAGTATTGAAGATTGAGGATTGACGACTGAGGATTGAGGATTGAGGATTGATAATTGAGGATTGAGGATTGAAGATTGAGTATGGAGTATTGAAGATTGAGGATTGAGGATTGAGGAACGAGGATTGACGATTGAGGATGATGGCTGAGGTTTGAGGACTGAGGTTTGAGGACTGAGGACTGAGGATTGAGGATTGAGAATTGAGGATTGGAGATTGAGTATTGAGGATTGAGTATTGAGGATTGAGGATTGAAGATTGAGGATTAAGGATTGAGGATTGGGGATTGAGGATCTAGGATTGGAGATTGACCTTTGAGGATTGAGGATTGAGGATTGATGATTGAGGAACGAGGATTGACGATAGAGGATGATGGCTGAGGTTTGAGGACTGAGGTTTGAGGACTGAGGACTGAGGATTGAGGATTGAGGATTGAGGATTGAGGATTGAGGATTGAAGATTGAGTATTGAGGATTGAGGATTGACGATTGAGGATTGAGTATTGGGGACTGAGAATTGAGGATTGAGGATTGAATATTGTGTGTTGAGGATTGAAGATTGAGGATTGAGGATTGAGGATTGAAGATTGAGGACTGAGTGTTGAGGGCTGAGTGATGAGAATTGATGTTTGTGGTTTGAGATTTGAAGATTGAAGAATGGTGATTGAGTATTGAAAACTGTGAATTGAGGATATTCTATTGAGGATTGAGGATTGACAATTGATTGTTGAGGACTGAGGGCTGAAGATTGAGGATTCAGTGTTGAGGATTCGGGATTGAGGTTCGAGGACTGAGAATTGAGGTTTGAGGATTGAGGATTGAGGGTTGACTCTTGAGGATTGAGGATTGAGGATTGAGGGTTGAGTCTTGAGGATTGAGTATTGAATATTGAGGATTGATGATTGAGGTTTGCGGACTGAGGATTGAGGATTGAGGATTGAGGATTGAAGACTGAGTATTGAGGATTGATTATTGAGGATTGAAGATTGAGGATTGAGTGTTGAGGATTGAGTATTGAATATTGAGGATTGTTGATTGAGGTTTGCGGACTGAGGATTGAGGATTGAGGATTGAAGACTGAGTATTGAGGATTGATTATTGAGGATTGAAGATTGAGGATTGAGGATTGAGGATTAAGAATTGAGAATTGAGAATGAGGATTGAGGGTTGAGGATTGAGGTTTGAGGAATGAGGATTGAGGATTGATGATTGAGGATTGATGATTGAGGATTGAGTATTGAAGATTGAGGATTGACGACTGAGGATTGAGGATTGAGGATAGTCAATTGAGGATTGAGGATTGAAGATTGAGTATGGAGTATTGAAGATTGAGGATTGAGGATTGAGGAACGAGGATTGACGATTGAGGATGATGGCTGAGGTTTGAGGACTGCGGTTTGAGGACTGAGGACTGAGGATTGAGGATTGAGAATTGAGGATTGAGGATTGAGGATTGAGGATTGAGTATTGAGGATTGAGGATTGAAGATTGAGGATTAAGGATTGAGGATTGAGGATTGAGGATCTAGGATTGGAGATTGACCTTTGAGGATTGAGGATTGAGGATTGAGGATTGAGGAACGAGGATTGACGATTGAGGATGATGGCTGAGGTTTGAGGACTGAGGTTTGAGGACTGAGGACTGAGGATTGAGGATTGAGAATTGAGGATTCAGGATTGAGGGTTGAAGATTGAGGATTGGGTATTGAGGACTGAAGAATGAGGATTGAGGAACGAGGATTGACGATTGAGGATGATGGCTGGGGATTGATGATTGAGTATTGAGGATTGATGTTTGAGGGTTGTGTATTGAATATTGAGGATTGAGGATTGAGGATTGAGGATTGAGGATTGAGCATTGAAGATTGAGTATTGATGATTGAAGATTGAGGATTGAGGATTGAGGGTTGAGGATTGAGGATTGAGGATTGAGGATTGAGTATTGATGATTGAGTATTCATGACTGAGGATTGAGGATTGAGGATTGAGGGTTGAGGATTGAGGATCGAAGATTGAGTATTGAGGATTGAAGATTGAGGTTTGAGGATTGAGGATTGAGGATGGAGGATGAGGGCTGAGGATTGAGGATTGAGGTTTAAGTATTGAATACTGAGAATTCAGGATATTCTATTGAGTATTGAGAATTGAGGATTGATGGTTGAGTATTGAGGATTGAGGATTGAGGATTGTGGATTGAGTATTGAAGATTGAGGATTGATGATTGAGGATTGGGGATTGAGGTTTGAGGACTGAGGATTGAGGGTTGGGGATTGAGGATTGAGGATTGAGGATTGAGTATTGATGATTGAGGATTGAGGATTGAGGATTGAAGATTGTGGATTGAGGATTGAGGATTGAGGATTGAAGATTGGAGATTGACTATTGAGGATTGAGGATTGAGGATTCAGTATTGAGGATTGAAGATTGAGGATTGGTGATTGAGGATTGAGGATTGAGGATTGAGGATTGAGGATTGAGGACTGAAGATTGAGGATTGAAGATTGAGGATTGAGGATTGAGGGTTGAGGATTGAGGATTGATGATTGAGGATTCAGGATTGAGGATTGAGAATTGAGGATTGAGGATTGAAGATTGAGGATTGGGATTGAGGGTTGAGGATTGTGGATTGAGAATCGAAGATTGAGTATTGAGGATTGAAGATTGAGGTTTGAGGATTGAGGATTGAGGCTGGAGGATGAGGGCTGAGGGTTGAGGGTTGAGGTTTGAGTATTGAATACTGAGAATTCAGGATATTCTATTGAGTATTGAGAATTGAGAGTTGATGGTTGAGTATTGAGGATTGAGGATTGAGTATTGAGGATTGAAGATTGAGGTTTGAGGATGGAGAATTGAGAATTGAGGATGAGGACTGAGGGTTGAGGATTGAGGTATGAGGAACGAGGATTGAGGATTGAGAATTGAGGACTGAGGATTGACGATTGAGTATTGAAGATTGAGGATTGATGACTGAGGATTGAGGATTGAGGATTTAGGATTGAGGATTGAGGATTGAAGATTGAGTATTGAGGATTGAGGATTGAGGATTGAGGATTGAGGATTGAGGATTGAGTATTGTAGATTGAGGATTGATGATTGTGGATTGAGGACTGAGGATTGAGGATTGAGGATCGATGATTGAGGATTGAGGATTGAGGATTGGCGATTGAGGATTGAGGACTGAGGATTGAGAATTGAGGATTGAGGATTGAGGATTGAGTATTGAAGATTGAGTATTCATGACTGAGGGTTGATGATTGAGGATTGAGGGTTGAGGGTTGAGGATCGAAGATTGAGTATTGAGGATTGAAGATTGAGGTTTGAGGATTGAGGATTGAGGATGGAGGGTGAGGGCTGAGGATTGAGGATTGAGGTTTAAGTATTGAATACTGAGAATTCAGGATATTCTATTGAGTATTGAGAATTGAGGATTGATGGTTGAGTATTGAGGATTCAGGATTGAGGATTGTGGATTGAGTATTGAAGATTGAGGGTTGATGATTGAGGATTGGGGATTGAGGTTTGAGGACTGAGGATTGAGGGTTGGGGATTGAGGATTGAGGATTGAGGATTGAGGATAGAAGATTGAGGATTGAAGATTGACGACTGAGTGTTGAGGGTTGAGTGATGAGAATTGATGTTTGTGGATAGAGATTTGAAGATTGAAGGTTGGAGATTGAGTATTGAAAACTGTGAATTGAGGATATTCTATTGAGGATTAAGGATTGACAATTGATTGTTGCGGACTGAGGGATGAGGATTGAGGATTCAGGATTGAGGATTCGGAATTGAGGTTTGAGGACTGAGGATTGAGGGTTGGGGATTGAGGATTGAGGATTGATGCTTGAGGATAGAGTATTGATGATGGAAGATTGAACAGAGAGGACTGAGTGTTGAGGATTGAGTGATGAGAATTGGTGTTTGAGGATTGAGATTTGATTATTGAATATTGTGGACTGAGTATTGAAACATGAGAATTCAGGATATTCTATTGAGTATTGAGAATGGAGTATTGATGGTTGAGTATTGAGGATTGATAGTTGAGGGTTGTGTGTTGAGTATTGAGGATTGAGGATTGAGGATTGAGGATTGAGGATTGAGGATTGAAGATTGAGTATTGAGGATTGAAGATTGAGGATTGAGGATTAAGTATTGAGGATTGAGCATTGAAGATTGAGGATTGGGGATTGAGCATTGACGATTGAGGATTGAGTATTGGGGACTGAGAATTGAGGATTGAGGATTGAATATTGTGTGTTGAGGATTGAAGATTGAGGATTGAGGATTGAGGATTGAAGATTGAGGACTGAGTGTTGAGGGTTGAGTGATGAGAATTGATGTTTGTGGTTTGAGATTTGAAGATTGAAGAATGGTGATTGAGTATTGAAAACTGTGAGTTGAGGATATTCTATTGAGGATTGAGGATTGACAATTGATTGTTGAGGACTGAGGGCTGAAGATTGAGGATTCAGTGTTGAGGATTCGGGATTGAGGTTCGAGGACTGAGAATTGAGGTTTGAGGATTGAGGATTGAGGGTTGACTCTTGAGGATTGAGGATTGAGGATTGAGGGTTTAGTCTTGAGGATTGAATATTGAATATTGAGGATTGATGATTGAGGTTTGCGGACTGAGGATTGAGGATTGAGGATTGAGAATTGAAGACTGAGTATTGAGGATTGATTATTGAGGATTGAAGATTGAGGATTGAGGATTGAGGATTGAGTATTGAATATTGAGGATTGATGATTGAGGTTTGCGGACTGAGGATTGAGGATTGAGGATTGAGGATTGAAGACTGAGTATTGAGGATTGATTATTGAGGATTGAAGATTGAGGATTGAGGATTGAGGATTAAGAATAGAGAATTGAGAATGAGGATTGAGGGTTGAGGCTTGAGGTTTGAGGAATGAGGATTGAGGATTGAGGATTGAGGATTGATGATTGAGGATTGAGTATTGAAGATTGAGGATTGACGACTGAGGATTGAGGATTGAGGATTGATAATTGAGGATTGAGGATTGAAGATTGAGTATGGAGTATTGAAGATTGAGGATTGAGGATTGAGGAACGAGGATTGACGATTGAGGATGATGGCTGAGGTTTGAGGACTGAGGTTTGAGGACTGAGGACTGAGGATTGAGGATTGAGAATTGAGGATTGAGGATTGAGGATTGAGGATTGAGTATTGAGGATTGAGGATTGAAGATTGAGGATTAAGGATTGAGGATTGGGGATTGAGGATCTAGGATTGGAGATTGACCTTTGAGGATTGAGGATTGAGGATTGATGATTGAGGAACGAGGATTGACGATTGAGGATGATGGCTGAGGTTTGAGGACTGAGGTTTGAGGACTGAGGACTGAGGATTGAGGATTGAGGATTGAGGATTGAGGATTGAGGATTGAAGATTGAGTATTGAGGATTGAAGATTGAGGATTGAGGATTAAGGATTGAGGATTGAGCATTGAAGATTGAGGTTTGGGCATTGAGGATTGACGATTGAGGATTGAGTATTGGGGACTGAGAATTGAGGATTGAGGATTGAATATTGTGTGTTGAGGATTGAAGATTGAGGATTGAGGATTGAGGATTGAAGATTGAGGACTGAGTGTTGAGGGCTGAGTGATGAGAATTGATGTTTGTGGTTTGAGATTTGAAGATTGAACAATGGTGATTGAGTATTGAAAACTGTGAATTGAGGATATTCTATTGAGGATTGAGGATTGACAATTGATTGTTGAGGACTGAGGGCTGAAGATTGAGGATTCAGTGTTGAGGATTCGGGATTGAGGTTCGAGGACTGAGAATTGAGGTTTGAGGATTGCGGATTGAGGGTTGACTCTTGAGGATTGAGGATTGAGGATTGAGGATTGAGGATTGAGGATTGAGTATTGTAGATTGAGGATTGATGATTGTGGATTGAGGACTGAGGATTGAGGATTGAGGATTGATGATTGAGGATTGAGGATTGAAGGTTGAGTATGGAGGATTGAAGATTGAGGATTGAGGATTCAGGATTGAGGGTTGAAGATTGAGGATTGGGTATTGAGGACTGAAGAATGAGGATTGAGGAACGAGGATTGACGATTGAGGATGATGGCTGAGGATTGATGATTGAGTATTGAGGATTGATGTTTGAGGGTTGTGTATTGAATATTGAGGATTGAGGATTGAGGATTGAGGATTGAGGATTGAGCATTGAAGATTGAGTATTGATGATTGAAGATTGAGGATTGAGGATTGAGGGTTGAGGATTGAGGATTGAGGATTGAGGATTGTGTATTGAAGATTGAGTATTCATGACTGAGGATTGAGGATTGAGGATTGAGGATTGATGATTGAGGAACGAGGATTGACGATTGAGGATGATGGCTGAGGTTTGAGGACTGAGGATTGAGGACTGAGAACTGAGGATTGTGGATTGAGAATTGAGGATTGATGATTGAGGGTTGAAGATTGAGGATTGGGTATTGAGGACTGAAGAATGAGGATTGAGGAACGAGGATTGACGATTGAGGATGATGGCTGAGGATTGATGATTGTTAGGATTGGGGATTGAGGTTTGAGGACTGAGGATTGAGGGTTGGGTATTGAGGATTGAGGATTGAGGATTGAGTATTGATGATTGAGGATTGAGGATTGAGGATTGAAGATTGTGGATTAAGGATTGAGGATTGAGGATTGAGGATTGAGGATTGAGGGTGGAAGATTGAGTATTGAGGATTGAGGATTGAGGATTGAGGATTGAGTATTTAAGATTGAGGATTGATGATTGAGGATTGCGGACTGAGGATTGAGGATTGAGGATTGAGGATTGAAGACTGAGTATCGGGGATTGATTATTGAGGATTGAAGATTGTGGATTGAGGATTGAGGATTAAGAATTGAGAACTGAGCATGAGGACTGAGGGTTGAGGATTGAGGTTTGAGGAATGAGGATTGAGGATTGAGGATTGAGGATTGATGATTGAGGATTGAGAATTGAAGATTGAGGGTTGATGGCTGAGGATTGAGGATTGAGGATTGATGATTCGGAATTGAGGTTTGAGGACTGAGGATTGAGGGTTGAGGATTGAGGATTGAGGATTGATGCTTGAGGATAGAGTATTGATGATGGAAGATTGAACAGAGAGGACTGAGTGTTGAGGATTGAGTGATGAGAATTGGTGTTTGAGGATTGAGATTTGATTATTGAATATTGTGGACTGAGTATTGAAACATGAGAATTCAGGATATTCTATTGAGTATTGAGAATGGAGTATTGATGGTTGAGTATTGAGGATTGATGGTTAAGGGTTGTGTGTTGAGTATTGAGGATTGAGGATTGAGCATTGAGGATTGAGGATTGAAGATTGAGTATTGGGGATTGAAGATTGAGGATTGAGGATTAAGGATTGAGGATTGAGCATTGAAGATTGAGGATTGGGGATTGAGCATTGACGATTGAGGATTGAGTATTGGGGACTGAGAATTGAGGATTGAGGATTGAATATTGTGTGTTGAGGATTGAAGATTGAGGATTGAGGATTGAGGATTGAAGATTGAGGACTGAGTGTTGAGGGTTGAGTGATGAGAATTGATGTTTGTGGTTTGAGATTTGAAGATTGAAGAATGGTGATTGAGTATTGAAAACTGTGAGTTGAGGATATTCTATTGAGGATTGAGGATTGACAATTGATTGTTGAGGACTGAGGGCTGAAGATTGAGGATTCAGTGTTGAGGATTCGGGATTGAGTTTCGAGGACTGAGAATTGAGGTTTGAGGATTGAGGATTGAGGGTTGACTCTTGAGGATTGAGGATTGAGGATTGAGGGTTTAGTCTTGAGGATTGAGTATTGAATATTGAGGATTGATGATTGAGGTTTGCGGACTGAGGATTGAGGATTGAGGATTGAGAATTGAAGACTGAGTATTGAGGATTGATTATTGAGGATTGAAGATTGAGGATTGAGGATTGAGGATTGAGTATTGAATATTGAGGATTGATGATTGAGGTTTGCGGACTGAGGATTGAGGATTGAGGATTGAGGATTGAAGACTGAGTATTGAGGATTGATTATTGAGGATTGAAGATTGAGGATTGAGGATTGAGGATTAAGAATTGAGAATTGAGAATGAGGATTGAGGGTTGAGGATTGAGGTTTGAGGAATGAGGATTGAGGATTGAGGATTGAGGATTGATGATTGAGGATTGAGTATTGAAGATTGAGGATTGACGACTGAGGATTGAGGATTGAGGATTGATAATTGAGGATTGAGGATTGAAGATTGAGTATGGAGTATTGAAGATTGAGGATTGAGGATTGAGGAACGAGGATTGACGATTGAGGATGATGGCTGAGGTTTGAGGACTGAGGTTTGAGGACTGAGGTCTGAGGATTGAGGATTGAGAATTGAGGATTGAGGATTGAGGATTGAGGATTGAGTATTGAGGATTGAGGATTGAAGATTGAGGATTAAGGATTGAGGATTGGGGATTGAGGATCTAGGATTGGAGATTGACCTTTGAGGATTGAGGATTGAGTATTGAGGATTGAGGAACGAGGATTGACGATTGAGGATGATGGCTGAGGTTTGAGGACTGAGGTTTGAGGACTGAGGTCTGAGGATTGAGGATTGAGAATTGAGGATTCAGGATTGAGGGTTGAAGATTGAGGATTGGGTATTGAGGACTGAAGAATGAGGATTGAGGAACGAGGATTGACGATTGAGGATGATGGCTGAGGATTGAAGATTGAGTATTGAGGATTGATGTTTGAGGGTTGTGTATTGAATATTGAGGATTGAGGATTGAGCATTGAGGATTGAGGATTGAGCATTGAAGATTGAGTATTGATGATTGAAGATTGAGGATTGAGGATTGAGGGTTGAGGAATGAGGATTGAGGATTGAGGATTGAGTATTGAAGATTGAGTATTCATGACTGAGGATTGGGGATTGAGGATTGAGGTTTGAGGATTGAGGATCGAAGATTGAGTATTGAGGATTGAAGATTGAGGTTTGAGGATTGAGGATTGAGGATGGAGGATGAGGGCTGAGGATTGAGGATTGAGGTTTAAGTATTGAATACTGAGAATTCAGGATATTCTATTGAGTATTGAGAATTGAGGATTGATGGTTGAGTATTGAGGATTGAGGATTGAGGATTGTGGATTGAGTATTGAAGATTGAGGATTGATGATTGAGGATTGGGGATTGAGGTTTGAGGACTGAGGATTGAGGGTTGGGGATTGAGGATTGAGGATTGAGGATTGAGTATTGATGATTGAGGATTGAGGATTGAGGATTGAAGATTGTGGATTAAGGATTGAGGATTGAGGATTGAAGATTGGAGATTGACTATTGAGGATTGAGGATTGAGGATTCAGTATTGAGGATTGAAGATTGAGGATTGATGATTGAGGATTGAGGATTGAGGATTGAGGATTGAGGATTGAGGACTGAAGATTGAGGATTGGGATTGAGGATTGAGGATTGAGGATTGAGAATCGAAGATTGGGTATTGAGGATTGAAGATTGAGGTTTGAGGATTGAGGATTGAGGATGGAGGATGAGGGCTGAGGGTTGGGGGTTGAGGTTTGAGTATTGAATACTGAGAATTCAGGATATTCTATTGAGTATTGAGAATTGAGGATTGATGGTTGAGTATTGAGGATTGAGGATTGAGTATTGAGGATTGAAGATTGAGGTTTGAGGATTGAGGATTGAGGATGGAGGATGAGGGCTGAGGGTTGAGGGTTGAGGTTTGAGTATTGAATACTGAGAATTCAGGATATTCTATTGAGTATTGAGAATTGAGGGTTGATGGTTGAGTATTGAGGATTGAGGATTGAGAATTGAGGATTGAAGATTGAGGTTTGAGGATTGAGAATTGAGAATTGAGGATGAGGACTGAGGGTTGAGGATTGAGGTTTGAGGAACGAGGATTGAGGATTGAGAATTGAGGATTGAGGATTGAAGATTGAGTATTGAGGACTGAGAAGTGAGGATTGATGATTGAAGATCGAGGATTGAGGATTGAGAATGGAGGACTGAGGATTGAAGAATGAGGACAGATGTCTGAGGATTGAGTGTTGAGGATTGATGATTGAGGATTGAGATTTGATGATTGAGTATTGTGGATTGAGTATAGAATCCTGAGAATTCAGGATATTCTATTGAGTATTGAAAACTGAGGATCGATAGTTGAGTATTGAGGATTGTTGGTTGAGGTTTGTGTGTAGAATATTGAGGTTTGAGGATTGAGGATTGAGGACTGAGGATTGAGGATTGAAGACTGAGTATTGAGGATTGAAGATTGAGGATTGAGGATTCAGAATTGAGGATTGAGGATGAGGGCTGAGGGTTGAGGATTGAGGACTGAGGATTGAGGATTGAAGATTGAGTATTGAGGATTAAGAATTGAGAATTGAGGATGAGGACTGAGGGTTGAGGATTGAGGATTGAGGAGTGAGGATTGAGGATTGAGGATTGAGGATTGATGATTGAGGATTGAGGATTGAAGATTGAGTATGGAGGATTGAAGATTGAGGATTGAGGATTGAGGATTGAAGATTGAGGACTGAGTGTTGAGGGTTGAGTGATGAGAATTGATGTCTGTGGATTGCGATTTGAAGATTGAAGATTGGGGATTCAGTATTGAAAACTGTGAATTGAGGATATTCTATTGAGGATTGAGGATTGACAATTGATTGTTGCGGACTGAGGGATGAAGATTGAGCATTCAGGATTGAGGATTCGGAATTGAGGTTTGAGGACTGAGGATTGAGGGTTGAGGACTGAGGATTGAGGATTGAGGATTGACGCTTGGGGATAGAGGACTGAGGATGGAGGATTGAAGAGAGAGGACCGAGTGTTGAGGATTGAGTGTTGAGAATTGATGTTTGAGGATCGAGGTTTGATTATTGAATATTGTGGATTGAGTATTGAATCATGAGAGTTCAGGATATTCTATTGAGTATTGAGAATTGAGGATTGATGGTTGAGTATTGAGAATTGATGGTTGATGGTTGTGTGTTGAATACTGAGGATTGAGTATTGAGGATTTAAGGTTGATGATTGAGGATTTAGGATTGATGATTCAGGATTGAGGATTGAGGATTGAGTATTGAGTATTGAGGATTGATGATTGAAGACTGAGTATTGAGGATTGAACATTGAGGATTGAGGATTCAGGATTGAGGATTGAGGGATAGGGCTGAAGGTTGAGGATTGAGGATTGAAGGTTGAGTATTGAGGATTGAGGATTGAGAATTGAGGATTGAGTATTGAAGATTGAGGATTGATGATTGTGGATTGAGGACTGAGGATTGAGGATTGAGGGTTGAGGATTGAAGACTGAGTATTGAGGATTAAAGATTGAGGATTGAGGATTCAGAATTGAGGATTGAGGATGAGGGCTGAGGGTTGAGGATTGAGGATTGAGGATTGAGGATTGAGGATTGAAGATTGAGTATTGAGGATTGAGGATTGAGGATTGAGGATTGAGTATTGAAGATTGAGGATTGATGATTGTGGATTGAGGACTGAGGATTGAGGATTGAGGATTGAGGATTGAGGATTGAGTATTGAAGATTGAGGATTGATGACTGAGGATTGAGGATTGAGGATTGATGATTGAGGATTGAGGATTGAAGATTGAGTATGGAGGATTGAAGGTTGAGTATTGAGGATTGAGGATTGAGGGCTGAGGATTGAGTATTGAAGATTGAGGATTGATGATTGAGGATTGCGGACTGAGGATTGAGGATTGAGGATTGAGGATTGAAGACTGAGTATTGATGATTGATTATTGAGGATAGAAGATTGAGGATTGAGGATTGAGGATTAAGAATTGAGAATTGAGGATGAGGACTGAGGGTTGAGGATTGAGGTTTGATGAATGAGGATTGAGGATTGAGGATTGAGGATTGATGATTGAGGATTGAGTATTGAAGATTGAGGATTGATGACTGAGGATTGAGTATTGAGGATTGATGATTGAGGATTGAGGATTGAATGTTGAGTATGGACGATAGAAGATTGAGGATTGAGGATTGAGGATTGAGTATTGAAGATTGAGGATTGATGATTGAGGATTGAGTACTGAAGATTTAGGATTGATGACTGAGGATTGAGGATTGAGGATTGATGATTGAGGATTGAGGATTGAAGGCTGAGTATGGAGGATTGAAGATTGAGGATTGAGGATTGAAGATTGAGGATTGAAGATTGAGTATGGAGGATTGAAGATTGAGGATTGAGGATTGAGGAACGAGGATTGACGATTGAGGATGATGGCTGAGGTTTGAGGACTGAGGTTTGAGGTCTGAGGCCTGAGGATTGAGGATTGAGAATTGAGGATTGATGATTGAGGATTGAGGATTGGGTATTGAGGATTGAAGAATGAGGAATGACGATTGAGGATTGAGGATTGAGGATTGAGGATTGAGTATTGAAGATTCAGAATGGATGATTGAGGATTGAGGATTGAGGATTGAGGATTGAGGATTGAGTATTGAAGATTGTGGACTGATGATTGACGATTGAGGACTGAGGATTGAGGATTGATTATTGAGCTTTGGGGATTGAAGATTGTGGACTGGGGTTAGAGGATTGAATATTGAGGATTAAGGATAGAGTATTGGGGATTGAGGATCTAGGATAGGAGGTTGATTATTGAGGATTGAAGATTGAGTATTGAGGATTGAGGATTGAGAACTGAGAATTGAGGATGGGGACTGAGGGTTGAGGATTGACGTTTGAGCAATGAGGATTGAGGATTGAGGATTGAGGATTGAGGATTGGGGATTGAGGATTGAGTATTGAAGATTGAGGGTTGATGACTGAGGACTGATGACTGAGGATTGAGGATTGAGGATTGAGCATTGAGGATTGAAGATTGTGGACTTGGGATTGAGGATTGAAGATTGAGGATTAAGGATAGAGGATTGGGGATTGAGGATCGAAGATTGAGGATTGGGTATTGAGGATTGAAGAATGAGGATTGAGGATTGAGGATTGAGGATTGAGGATTGAAGATTGAGTATTGCGGATTGAAGACTGATGATTGAGGATTGAGGATTGAGGATTGAGGATTGAGGATTGAGGACTGAGGATTGAGGATTGAGGATTGAGTGTTGAAGATTGAGGATTGATGATTGTGGATTGAGGACTGAGGATTGAGGATTGAGGATTGAGGTTTGAGGAATGAGGATTGAGGATTGTGGATTGAGTATTGATGATTAAGGATTGAGCATTGAAGATTGAGGATTGATGACTGAGGATTGAGGATTGAGGATTGATGATTGAGGATTGAGGATTGAAGGTTGAGTATGGAGGATTGAAGATTGAGGATTGAGGATTGAGGATTGGGTATTGAATACTGAGGATTGATGATTGAGGTTTGCGGACTGAGGATTGAGGATTGAGGATTGAAGACTGAGTATTGAGGATTGATTATTGAGGATTGAAGATTGAGGATTGAGGATTGAGGATTAAGAATTGAGAATTGAGAATGAGGATTGAGGGTTGAGGATTGAGGTTTGAGGAATGAGGATTGAGGATTGGGGATTGAGGATCGATGATTGAGGATTGATTATTGAAGATTGAGGATTGACGACTGAGGATTGACGATTGAGGATGATGGCTGAGGTTTGAGGACTGAGGTTTGAGGACTGAGGACTGAGGATTGAGGATTGAGATTTGAGGACTGAGGATTGAGGATTGAGAATTGAGGATTGAGGATTGAGGGTTGAAGATTGAGGATTGGGTATTGAGGACTGAAGAATGAGGATTGAGGAACGAGGATTGACGATTGAGGATGATGGCTGAGGATTGATGATTGAGTATTGAGGATTGATGTTTGAGTGTTGTGTATTGAATATTGAGGATTGAGGATTGAGGATTGAGGATTGAGGATTGAGCATTGAAGATTGAGTATTGATGATTGAAGATTGAGGATTGAGGATTGAGGGTTGAGGATTGAGGATTGAGGATTGATGTTTGAGGATTGAGGATTGAGGATGGAGGATGAGGGCTGAGGGTTGAGGGTTGAGGTTTGAGTATTGAATACTGAGAATTCAGGATATTCTATTGAGTATTCAGAATTGAGGATTGATGGTTGAGTATTGAGGATTGAGGATTGAGTATTGAGGATTGAGTATTGAAGATTGAAGATTGATGATTGAGGATTGCGGACTGAGGATTGAGGATTGAGGATTGAGGATTGAAGACTGAGTATTGATGATTGATTATTGAGGATAGAAGATTGAGGATTGAGGATTGAGGATTAAGAATTGAGAATTGAGGATGAGGACTGAGGGTTGAGGATTGAGGTTTGAGGAATGAGGATTGAGGATTGAGGATTGAGGATTGATGATTGAGGATTGAGGATTGAAGGTTGGGTATGGACGATTGAAGATTGAGGATTGAGGATTGAGGATTGAGTATTGAAGATTGAGGATTGATGATTGAGGATTGCGGACTGAGGATTGAGGATTGAGGATTGAGGATTGATGATTGAGGATTGAGTACTGAAGATTGAGGATTGATGACTGAGGATTGAGGATTGAGGATTGATGATTGAGGATTGAGGATTGAAGGTTGAGTATGGAGGATTGAAGGTTGAGGATTGATGACTGAGGATTGACGAGTGAGGATTGAGGATTGAGGATTGAGGATTGAGTATTGAAGATTCAGAATGGATGATTGAGGATTGAGGATTGAGGATTGAGGATTGAGGATTGAGGATTGAGGATTGAGTATTGAAGATTGTGGACTGATGATTGACGATTGAGGACTGAGGATTGAGGATTGATTATTGAGCTTTGGGGATTGAAGATTGTGGACTGGGGATAGAGGATTGAATATTGAGGATTAAGGATAGAGTATTGGGGATTGAGGATCTAGGATAGGAGGTTGATTATTGAGGATTGAAGATTGAGTATTGAGGATTGAGGATTGAGAATTGAGAATTGAGGATGGGGACTGAGGGCTGAGGATTGACGTTTGAGCAATGAGGATTGAGGACTGAGTGTTGAGTGTTGAGTGATGCGAATTGATGTTTGTAGACTGAGATTTGAAGATTGAAGATTGGGGATTGAGTACTGAAAACTGTGAATTGAGGATATTCTAATGAGGACTGAGGATTGACAATTGATTGTTGAGGACTGAGGCCTGAAGATTGACGATTCAGGGTTGAGGATTCGGGATTGAGGTTTGAGGACGAGGACTGACTGTTGAGGATTGAGGTTTGAGGATTGAGGACTGAGGACTGATGACTGAGGATTGAGGATTGAGGATTGAGCATTGAGGATTGAAGATTGTGGACTTGGGATTGAGGATTAAAGATTGAGGATTAAGGATAGAGGATTGGGAATTGAGGATCGAAGATTGAGGATTGGGTATTGAGGATTGAAGAATGGGGATTGAGGATTGAGGATTGAGGATTGAGGATTGAAGATTGAGTATTGAGGATTGAAGACTGATGATTGAGGATTGAGGATTGAGAATTGAGGATAGAGGATAGAAGATTGAGTATTCAGGATTGAAGATTGAGGATTGAGGATTGAGGCTTGAGTATTGAGGATTGAGGATTGAGTATTGAAGATTCAGGATGGATGATTGAGGATTGAGGGTTGAGGATTGAGGATTGAGGATTGAGGATTAAGTATTGAAGATTGTGGACTGATGATTGACGATTGAGGCCTGAGAATTGAGGATTGATTATTGAGCTTTGGGGATTGAAGATTGTGGACTGGGGATAGAGGATTGAATATTGAGGATTAAGGATAGAGTATTGGGGATTGAGGATCTAGGATAGGAGATTGAAGATTGAGGAATGAGGATTCAGGATTGAGGATTGAGGATGAGGGCTGAGGGTTGAGGGTTGAGGTTTGAGGACTGAGGACAGAGGATAGAGGATTGAGAATTGAGGATGGAGGATTGAGGATTGAGGATTGAGGATTGAGGATTGGGTATTGAGGTTTGAAGAATGAGAATTGACTATTGTGGATTGAGTATTGAGGATTGAAGATTGAGTATTGAGGATTGAAGGTTGATGATTGAGGATTGAGGATTGATGACTGAGGATTGAGGATTGAGGATTGAGGATTGAGGATTGATGGTTGAAGACTGAGTATTGAGGATTGAAGATTGAGGATTGAGGTTTCAGTATTGAGGATTGAGAATGAGGGCTGATGGTTGAGGATTGAGGTTTGAGGACTGAGGACTGAGGATTGAGGATTGAGAATTGAGGATGGCGGATTGAGGATTGAGGATTGAGGATTGGGTATTGAGGATTGAAGAATGAGGATTGACGATTGAGGATTGGGAATTGAGGATTGAAGATTGAGTATTGAGGATTGAAAGTTGATGATTGAGGGTTGAGGATAGCGGATTAAGGATTGAGGGTTGAGGATTGAAGGTTGAGTATTGAGGATTGAACATTGAGTATTGATGATTGAGGATTGAGGACTGAGAATTGAAGATTGAGGATTGGGGATTGAGGATTGGCGATTGAGGATTGAGGACTGAGGATTGAGAATTGAGGATTGAGGATTGAGCATTGAGTATTGAAGATTGAGTATTCATGACTGAGGGTTGAGGATTGAGGTTTGAGGGTTGAGGGTTGAGGATCGAAGATTGAGTATTGAGGATTGAAGATTGAGGTTTGAGGATTGAGGATTGAGGATGGAGGGTGAGGGCTGAGGATTGAGGATTGAGGTTTAAGTATTGAATACTGAGAATTCAGGATATTCTATTGAGTATTGAGAATTGAGGATTGATGGTTGAGTATTGAGGATTCAGGATTGAGGATTGTGGATTGAGTATTGAAGATTGAGGATTGATGATTGAGGATTGGGGATTGAGGTTTGAGGACTGAGGATTGAGGGTTGGGGATTGAGGATTGAGGATTGAGGATTGAGGATTGAGGATTGAGGATTGAGTATTGAAGATTGAGTATTCATGACTGAGGATTGAGGATTGAGGATTGAAGATTGATGATTGAGGAACGAGGATTGACGATTGAGGATGATGGCTGAGGTTTGAGGACTGAGGATTGAGGACTGAGAACTGAGGATTGTGGATTGAGAATTGAGGATTGATGATTGAGGGTTGAAGATTGAGGATTGGGTATTGAGGACTGAAGAATGAGGATTGAGGAACGAGGATTGACGATTGAGGATGATGGCTGAGGATTGATGATTGAGGATTGGGGATTGAGGTTTGAGGACTGAGGATTGAGGGTTGGGTATTGAGGATTGAGGATTGAGGATTGAGTATTGATGATTGAGGATTGAGGTTTGAGGATTGAAGATTGTGGATTAAGGATTGAGGATTGAGGATTGAGGATTGAGGATTGAGGATTGAAGATTGAGTATTGAGGATTGAGGATTGAGGATTGAGGATTGAGTATTTAAGATTGAGGATTGATGATTGAGGATTGCGGACTGAGGATTGAGGATTGAGGATTGAGGATTGAAGACTGAGTATCGAGGATTGATTATTGAGGATTGAAGATTGTGGATTGAGGATTGAGGATTAAGAATTGAGAATTGAGCATGAGGACTGAGGGTTGAGGATTGAGGTTTGAGGAATGAGGATTGAGGATTGAGGATTGAGGATTGATGATTGAGGATTGAGTATTGAAGATTGAGGGTTGATGGCTGAGGATTGAGGATTGAGGATTGATGATTGAGGATTGAGGATTGAAGATTGAGTATGGAGGATTGAAGATTGAGGATTCAGGATTGAGGATTGAAGGTTGAGGACTGAGTGCTGAGGGTTGAGTGATGAGAATTGATGTCTGGGGATTGAGATTTGAAGACTGAAGATTGGGGTTCAGTATTGAAAACTGTGAGTTGAGGATATTCTATTGAGGATTGAGGATTGACAATTGATTGTTGCGGACTGAGGGATGAAGATTGAGCATTCAGGATTGAGGATTCGGGATTGAGGTTTGAGGACTGATGATTGAGGGTTGAGGATTGAGGATTGAGGATTGACGCTTGGGGATAGAGGATTGAGGATGGAGGATTGAAGAGAGAGGACCGACTGTTGAGGATTGAGTGTTGAGAATTGATGTTTGAGGATCGAGATTTGATTATTGAATATTGTGGATTGAGTATTGAATCATGAGAGTTCAGGATATTCTATTGAGTATTGAGAATTGAGGATTGATGGTTGAGTATTGAGAAATGATGGTTGATGGTTGTGTGTTGAATATTGAGGATTGAGTATTGAGGATTGAAGAGATAGTATTGAGGATTGAACGTTGATGATTGAGGATTGAGGATTGATGATTGTGGATTGAGGTCTGAGGATTGAGGATTGAGGATTGAGGATTGAATACTGAGTATTGAGGATTGAAGATTGAGGATTGAGGATTCAGGATTGAGGATTGAGGATGAGGGCTGAGGGTTGAGGATTGAGGATTGAGAATTGAGGATTGAGTATTGAGGACTGAGGATTGAGGATTGAGCTTTGAAGACTGAGTATTGAGGGTTGAAGATTGAGGTTTGAGGATTCAGGATTGAGGATTGAGGATGAGGGATGAGGGTTGAGGATTGAGGATTGAGGATTGAGGGTTGAGGATCGAGTACTGAGGATTGAGGATTGAGGATTCAGGATTGAGTATTGAAGATTGAGGATTGATGATTGTGGATTGAGGACTGAGGATTGAGGATTGAGGATTGAGGATTGAGGATTGAAAATTGAGGATTGAGTATTGAAGATTGAGGATTGATGACTGAGGATTGAGGATTGAGGATTGACGATTGAGGATTGGGAATTGAGGATTGAAGATTGAGTATTGAGGATTGAAGATTGAGGATTGAGGATTCAGAATTGAGGATTGAGGATGAGGGCTGAGGGTTGAGGATTGAGGATTGAGGATTGAGGATTGAGGATTGAAGATTGAGTATTGAGGATTGAGGATTGAGGATTGAGGATTGAGTATTGAAGATTGAGGATTGATGATTGTGGATTGAGGACTGAGGATTGAGGATTGAGGATTGAGGATTGAGGATTGAGTATTGAAGATTGAGGATTGATGACTGAGGATTGAGGATTGAGGATTGATGATTGAGGATTGAGGATTGAAGATTGAGTATGGAGGATTGAAGGTTGAGTATTGAGGATTGAGGATTGAGGGCTGAGGATTGAGTATTGAAGATTGAGGATTGATGATTGAGGATTGCGGACTGAGGATTGAGGATTGAGGATTGAGGATTGAAGACTGAGTATTGATGATTGATTATTGAGGATAGAAGATTGAGGATTGAGGATTGAGGATTAAGAATTGAGAATTGAGGATGAGGACTGAGGGTTGAGGATTGAGGTTTGATGAATGAGGATTGAGGATTGAGGATTGAGGATTGATGATTGAGGATTGAGTATTGAAGATTGAGGATTGATGACTGAGGATTGAGTATTGAGGATTGATGATTGAGGATTGAGGATTGAATGTTGAGTATGGACGATAGAAGATTGAGGATTGAGGATTGAGGATTGAGTATTGAAGATTGAGGATTGATGATTGAGGATTGAGTACTGAAGATTTAGGATTGATGACTGAGGATTGAGGATTGAGGATTGATGATTGAGGATTGAGGATTGAAGGCTGAGTATGGAGGATTGAAGATTGAGGATTGAGGATTGAAGATTGAGGATTGAAGATTGAGTATGGAGGATTGAAGATTGAGGATTGAGGATTGAGGAACGAGGATTGACGATTGAGGATGATGGCTGAGGTTTGAGGACTGAGGTTTGAGGTCTGAGGCCTGAGGATTGAGGATTGAGAATTGAGGATTGAGGGTTGAGGATCGAGTACTGAGGATTGAGGATTGAAAATTGAGGATTGAGTATTGAAGATTGAGGATTGATGACTGAGGATTGAGGATTGAGGATTGAGTATTGAAGATTGAGGGTTGATGACTGAGGACTGATGACTGAGGATTGAGGATTGAGGATTGAGCATTGAGGATTGAAGATTGTGGACTTGGGATTGAGGATTGAAGATTGAGGATTAAGGATAGAGGATTGGGGATTGAGGATCGAAGATTGAGGATTGGGTATTGAGGATTGAAGAATGAGGATTGAGGATTGAGGATTGAGGATTGAGGATTGAAGATTGAGTATTGCGGATTGAAGACTGATGATTGAGGATTGAGGATTGAGGATTGAGGATTGAGGATTGAGGACTGAGGATTGAGGATTGAGGATTGAGTGTTGAAGATTGAGGATTGATGATTGTGGATTGAGGACTGAGGATTGAGGATTGAGGATTGAGGTTTGAGGAATGAGGATTGAGGATTGTGGATTGAGTATTGATGATTAAGGATTGAGCATTGAAGATTGAGGATTGATGACTGAGGATTGAGGATTGAGGATTGATGATTGAGGATTGAGGATTGAAGGTTGAGTATGGAGGATTGAAGATTGAGGATTGAGGATTGAGGATTGGGTATTGAATACTGAGGATTGATGATTGAGGTTTGCGGACTGAGGATTGAGGATTGAGGATTGAAGACTGAGTATTGAGGATTGATTATTGAGGATTGAAGATTGAGGATTGAGGATTGAGGATTAAGAATTGAGAATTGAGAATGAGGATTGAGGGTTGAGGATTGAGGTTTGAGGAATGAGGATTGAGGATTGGGGATTGAGGATCGATGATTGAGGATTGATTATTGAAGATTGAGGATTGACGACTGAGGATTGACGATTGAGGATGATGGCTGAGGTTTGAGGACTGAGGTTTGAGGACTGAGGACTGAGGATTGAGGATTGAGATTTGAGGACTGAGGATTGAGGATTGAGAATTGAGGATTGAGGATTGAGGGTTGAAGATTGAGGATTGGGTATTGAGGACTGAAGAATGAGGATTGAGGAACGAGGATTGACGATTGAGGATGATGGCTGAGGATTGATGATTGAGTATTGAGGATTGATGTTTGAGTGTTGTGTATTGAATATTGAGGATTGAGGATTGAGGATTGAGGATTGAGGATTGAGCATTGAAGATTGTGTATTGATGATTGAAGATTGAGGATTGAGGATTGAGGGTTGAGGATTGAGGATTGAGGATTGAGGATTGAGGATTGAGTATTGAAGATTGAGTATTCATGACTGAGGATTGAGGATTGAGGATTGAGGGTTGAGGATTGAGGATCGAAGATTGAGTATTGAGGATTGAAGATTGAGGTTTGAGGATTGAGGATTGAGGATGGAGGATGAGGGCTGAGGATTGAGGATTGAGGTTTAAGTATTGAATACTGAGAATTCAGGATATTCTATTGAGTATTGAGAATTGAGGATTGATGGTTGAGTATTGAGGATTGAGGATTGAGGATTGTGGATTGAGTATTGAAGATTGAGGATTGATGATCGAGGATTGGGGATTGAGGTTTGAGGACTGAGGATTGAGGGTTGGGGATTGAGGATTGAGGATTGAGGATTGAGTATTGATGATTGAGGATTGAGGATTGAGGATTGAAGAATGTGGATTAAGGATTGAGGATTGAGGATTGAAGATTGGAGATTGACTATTGAGGATTGAGGATTGAGGATTCAGTATTGAGGATTGAAGATTGAGGATTCATGATCGAGGATTGAGGATTGAGGATTGAGGATTGAGGATTGAGGACTGAAGATTGAGGATTGGGATTGAGGATTGAGGATTGAGGATTGAGAATCGAAGATTGAGTATTGAGGATTGATGATTGAGGTTTGAGGATTGAGGATTGAGGATGGAGGATGAGGGCTGAGGGTTGAGGGTTGAGGTTTGAGTATTGAATACTGAGAATTCAGGATATTCTATTGAGTATTCAGAATTGAGGATTGATGGTTGAGTATTGAGGATTGAGGATTGAGTATTGAGGATTGAGTATTGAAGATTGAAGATTGATGATTGAGGATTGCGGACTGAGGATTGAGGATTGAGGATTGAGGATTGAAGACTGAGTATTGATGATTGATTATTGAGGATAGAAGATTGAGGATTGAGGATTGAGGATTAAGAATTGAGAATTGAGGATGAGGACTGAGGGTTGAGGATTGAGGTTTGAGGAATGAGGATTGAGGATTGAGGATTGAGGATTGATGATTGAGGATTGAGGATTGAAGGTTGGGTATGGACGATTGAAGATTGAGGATTGAGGATTGAGGATTGAGTATTGAAGATTGAGGATTGATGACTGAGGATTGCGGACTGAGGATTGAGGATTGAGGATTGAGGATTGATGATTGAGGATTGAGTACTGAAGATTGAGGATTGATGACTGAGGATTGAGGATTGAGGATTGATGATTGAGGATTGAGGATTGAAGGTTGAGTATGGAGGATTGAAGGTTGAGGATTGATGACTGAGGATTGACGAGTGAGGATTGAGGATTGAGGATTGAGGATTGAGTATTGAAGATTCAGAATGGATGATTGAGGATTGAGGATTGAGGATTGAGGATTGAGGATTGAGGATTGAGGATTGAGTATTGAAGATTGTGGACTGATGATTGACGATTGAGGACTGAGGATTGAGGATTGATTATTGAGCTTTGGGGATTGAAGATTGTGGACTGGGGATAGAGGATTGAATATTGAGGATTAAGGATAGAGTATTGGGGATTGAGGATCTAGGATAGGAGGTTGATTATTGAGGATTGAAGATTGAGTATTGAGGATTGAGGATTGAGAATTGAGAATTGAGGATGGGGACTGAGGGCTGAGGATTGACGTTTGAGCAATGAGGATTGAGGACTGAGTGTTGAGTGTTGAGTGATGCGAATTGATGTTTGTAGACTGAGATTTGAAGATTGAAGATTGGGGATTGAGTACTGAAAACTGTGAATTGAGGATATTCTAATGAGGACTGAGGATTGACAATTGATTGTTGAGGACTGAGGCCTGAAGATTGACGATTCAGGGTTGAGGATTCGGGATTGAGGTTTGAGGACGAGGACTGACTGTTGAGGATTGAGGTTTGAGGATTGAGGACTGAGGACTGATGACTGAGGATTGAGGATTGAGGATTGAGCATTGAGGATTGAAGATTGTGGACTTGGGATTGAGGATTAAAGATTGAGGATTAAGGATAGAGGATTGGGGATTGAGGATCGAAGATTGAGGATTGGGTATTGAGGATTGAAGAATGGGGATTGAGGATTGAGGATTGAGGATTGAGGATTGAAGATTGAGTATTGAGGATTGAAGACTGATGATTGAGGATTGAGGATTGAGAATTGAGGATAGAGGATAGAAGATTGAGTATTCAGGATTGAAGATTGAGGATTGAGGATTGAGGCTTGAGTATTGAGGATTGAGGATTGAGTATTGAAGATTCAGGATGGATGATTGAGGATTGAGGATTGAGGATTGAGGATTGAGGATTGAGGATTAAGTATTGAAGATTGTGGACTGATGATTGACGATTGAGGCCTGAGGATTGAGGATTGATTATTGAGCTTTGGGGATTGAAGATTGTGGACTGGGGATAGAGGATTGAATATTGAGGATTAAGGATAGAGTATTGGGGATTGAGGATCTAGGATAGGAGATTGAAGATTGAGGAATGAGGATTCAGGATTGAGGATTGAGGATGAGGGCTGAGGGTTGAGGGTTGAGGTTTGAGGACTGAGGACAGAGGATAGAGGATTGAGAATTGAGGATGGAGGATTGAGGATTGAGGATTGAGGATTGAGGATTGGGTATTGAGGTTTGAAGAATGAGAATTGACTATTGTGGATTGAGTATTGAGGATTGAAGATTGAGTATTGAGGATTGAAGGTTGATGATTGAGGATTGAGGATTGATGACTGAGGATTGAGGATTGAGGATTGAGGATTGAGGATTGATGGTTGAAGACTGAGTATTGAGGATTGAAGATTGAGGATTGAGGTTTCAGTATTGAGGATTGAGAGTGAGGGCTGATGGTTGAGGATTGAGGTTTGAGGACTGAGGACTGAGGATTGAGGATTGAGAATTGAGGATGGCGGATTGAGGATTGAGGATTGAGGATTGGGTATTGAGGATTGAAGAATGAGGATTGACGATTGAGGATTGGGAATTGAGGATTGAAGATTGAGTATTGAGGATTGAAAGTTGATGATTGAGGGTTGAGGATAGCGGATTAAGGATTGAGGGTTGAGGATTGAAGGTTGAGTATTGAGGATTGAACATTGAGTATTGATGATTGAGGATTGAGGACTGAGAATTGAAGATTGAGGATTGGGGATTGAGGATTGGCGATTGAGGATTGAGGACTGAGGATTGAGAATTGAGGATTGAGGATTGAGCATTGAGTATTGAAGATTGAGTATTCATGACTGAGGGTTGAGGATTGAGGTTTGAGGGTTGAGGGTTGAGGATCGAAGATTGAGTATTGAGGATTGAAGATTGAGGTTTGAGGATTGAGGATTGAGGATGGAGGGTGAGGGCTGAGGATTGAGGATTGAGGTTTAAGTATTGAATACTGAGAATTCAGGATATTCTATTGAGTATTGAGAATTGAGGATTGATGGTTGAGTATTGAGGATTCAGGATTGAGGATTGTGGATTGAGTATTGAAGATTGAGGATTGATGATTGAGGATTGGGGATTGAGGTTTGAGGACTGAGGATTGAGGGTTGGGGATTGAGGATTGAGGATTGAGGATTGAGGATTGAGGATTGAGGATTGAGTATTGAAGAGTGAGTATTCATGACTGAGGATTGAGGATTGAGGATTGAAGATTGATGATTGAGGAACGAGGATTGACGATTGAAGATGATGGCTGAGGTTTGAGGACTGAGGATTGAGGACTGAGAACTGAGGATTGTGGATTGAGAATTGAGGATTGATGATTGAGGGTTGAAGATTGAGGATTGGGTATTGAGGACTGAAGAATGAGGATTGAGGAACGAGGATTGACGATTGAGGATGATGGCTGAGGATTGATGATTGAGGATTGGGGATTGAGGTTTGAGGACTGAGGATTGAGGGTTGGGTATTGAGGATTGAGGATTGAGGATTGAGTATTGATGATTGAGGATTGAGGTTTGAGGATTGAAGATTGTGGATTAAGGATTGAGGATTGAGGATTGAGGATTGAGGATTGAGGATTGAAGATTGAGTATTGAGGATTGAGGATTGAGGATTGAGGATTGAGTATTTAAGATTGATGATTGATGATTGAGGATTGCGGACTGAGGATTGAGGATTGAGGATTGAGGATTGAAGACTGAGTATCGAGGATTGATTATTGAGGATTGAAGATTGTGGATTGAGGATTGAGGATTAAGAATTGAGAATTGAGCATGAGGACTGAGGGTTGAGGATTGAGGTTTGAGGAATGAGGATTGAGGATTGAGGATTGAGGATTGATGATTGAGGATTGAGTATTGAAGATTGAGGGTTGATGGCTGAGGATTGAGGATTGAGGATTGATGATTGAGGATTGAGGATTGAAGATTGAGTATGGAGGATTGAAGATTGAGGATTCAGGATTGAGGATTGAAGGTTGAGGACTGAGTGCTGAGGGTTGAGTGATGAGAATTGATGTCTGGGGATTGAGATTTGAAGACTGAAGATTGGGGTTCAGTATTGAAAACTGTGAGTTGAGGATATTCTATTGAGGATTGAGGATTGACAATTGATTGTTGCGGACTGAGGGATGAAGATTGAGCATTCAGGATTGAGGATTCGGGATTGAGGTTTGAGGACTGATGATTGAGGGTTGAGGATTGAGGATTGAGGATTGACGCTTGGGGATAGAGGATTGAGGATGGAGGATTGAAGAGAGAGGACCGACTGTTGAGGATTGAGTGTTGAGAATTGATGTTTGAGGATCGAGATTTGATTATTGAATATTGTGGATTGAGTATTGAATCATGAGAGTTCAGGATATTCTATTGAGTATTGAGAATTGAGGATTGATGGTTGAGTATTGAGAACTGATGGTTGATGGTTGTGTGTTGAATATTGAGGATTGAGTATTGAGGATTGAAGAGATAGTATTGAGGATTGAACGTTGATGATTGAGGATTGAGGATTGATGATTGTGGATTGAGGTCTGAGGATTGAGGATTGAGGATTGAGGATTGAATACTGAGTATTGAGGATTGAAGATTGAGGATTGAGGATTCAGGATTGAGGATTGAGGATGAGGGCTGAGGGTTGAGGATTGAGGATTGAGAATTGAGGATTGAGTATTGAGGACTGAGGATTGAGGATTGAGCTTTGAAGACTGAGTATTGAGGGTTGAAGATTGAGGTTTGAGGATTCAGGATTGAGGATTGAGGATGAGGGATGAGGGTTGAGGATTGAGGATTGAGGATTGAGGGTTGAGGATCGAGTACTGAGGATTGAGGATTGAGGATTCAGGATTGAGTATTGAAGATTGAGGATTGATGATTGTGGATTGAGGACTGAGGATTGAGGATTGAGGATTGAGGATTGAGGATTGAAAATTGAGGATTGAGTATTGAAGATTGAGGATTGATGACTGAGGATTGAGGATTGAGGATTGACGATTGAGGATTGGGAATTGAGGATTGAAGATTGAGTATTGAGGATTGAAGGTTGATGATTGAGGATTGAGGGTTGTGGTTTGAGGATTGAGAGTTGAGGATTGAAGGTTGAGTATTGTGGATTGATCATTGAGTATTGATGATTGAGGACTGAGGACTGAGGATTGAAGATTGAGGATTGGGGATTGAGGATTGGCGATTGAGGATTGAGGACTGAGGATTGAGGATTGAGGATTGAGGATTGAAGATTGAGTATTGAGGATTGAAGATTGAGGATTGAGGATTGAGGACTGAAGATTGAGGACTGAGTGTTGAGTTTTGAGTGATGCGAATTGATGTTTGTAGACTGAGATTTGAAGATTGAAGATTGGGGATTGAGTACTGAAAACTGTGAATTGAGGATATTCTAATGAGGACTGAGGATTGACAATTGATTGTTGAGGACTGAGGGCTGAAGGTTGACGATTCAGGATTGAGGATTCGGGATTGAGGTTTGAGGACGAGGACTGACGGTTGAGGATTCAGGTTTGACGATTGAGGGTTGAGGACTGATGACTGAGGATTGAGGATTGAGGATTGAGCATTGAGGATTGAAGATTGCGGACTGGGGATTGATGATTGAAGATTGAGGATTAAGGATTGAGGATTGGGGATTGAGGATTGAAGATTGAGGATAGGGTATTGAGGATTGATGATTGAGGATTGAGGATTGAGGATTGAGGATTGAGGATTGAGGATTGAGGATTGAAGATTGAGGATTGGGATTGAGGATTGAGGATTGAGGATTGAGAATCGAAGATTGAGTATTGAGGATTGAAGGTTGAGGTTTGAGGATTGTGGATTGAGGATGGAGGATGAGGGCTGAGGGTTGAGCGTTGAGGTTTGAGTATTGAATACTGAGAATTCAGGATATTCTATTGAGTAGAGAGAATTGAGGATTGATGGTTGAGTATTGAGGATTGAGGTTTGAGGAATGAGGATTGAGCATTGAGGATTGAGGATTGATGATTGAGGATTGAGTATTGAAGTTTGAGAATTGATGACTGAGGATTGAGTATTGAGGATTGATGATTGAGGTTTGAGGATTGAAGATTGAGCATGGAGGATTGAAGATTGAGGATTGAGGACTGAGGAACGAGGATTGACGATTGAGGATGATGGCTGAGGTTTGAGGACTGAGGTTTGAGGACTGAGGACTGAGGATTCAGGATTGAGAATTGAGGATTGAGGATTGAGGATTGAGGATTGAGTATTGAAGATTGAGTATTGATGATTGTCGATTGAGGACTGAGGATTGAGGATTGAGGATTGAGGATTGAAGACTGAGTATTGAGGATTGAAGATTGAGGATTGAGGATTCAGGATTGAGGATTGAGGATGAGGGCTGAGGGTTGAGGATTGAGGATTGAGAATTGAGGATTGCGGATAAGGGACTGAGGATTGAGGATTGAGGATTGAAGACTGAGTATTGAGGATTGAAGATTGAGGTTTGAGGATTCAGAATTGAGGATTGAGGATGAGGGATGAGGGTTGAGGATTGAGGATTGAGGATTGAGGGTTGAAGATCGAGTATTGAGGATTGAGGATTGAGGAATGAGGATTGAGTATTGAAGATTGAGGATTGATGATTGTGGATTGAGGACTGAGGATTGAGGATTGAGGATTGAGGATTGAGGATTGACGATTGACGATTGGGAATTGAGGATTGAAGATTGAGTATTGAGGATTGAAGGTTGATGATTGAGGATTGAGGGTTGTGGTTTGAGGATTGAGGGTTGAGGATTGAAGGTTGAGTATTGAGGATTGATCATTGAGTATTGATGATTGAGGACTGAGGACTGAGGATTGAAGATTGAGGATTGGGGATTGAGGATTGGCGATTGAGGATTGAAGACTGAGGATTGAGGATTGAGGATTGAGGATTGAAGATTGAGTATTGAGGATTGAAGGTTGAGGATTGAGGATTGAGGACTGAAGATTGAGGACTGAGTGTTGAGTTTTGAGTGATGCGAATTGATGTTTGTAGACTGAGATTTGAAGATTGAAGACTGGGGATTGAGTACTGAAAACTGTGAATTGAGGATATTCTAATGAGGACTGAGGATTGACAATTGATTGTTGAGGACTGAGGGCTGAAGGTTGACGATTCAGGATTGAGGATTCGGGATTGAGGTTTGAGGACGAGGACTGACGGTTGAGGATTCAGGTTTGAGGATTGAGGATTGAGGACTGATGACTGAGGATTGAGGATTGAGGATTGAGCATTGAGGATTGAAGATTGCGGACTGGGGATTGATGATTGAAGATTGAGGATTAAGGATTGAGGATTGGGGATTGAGGATTGAAGATAGAGGATAGGGTATTGAGGATTGAAGATTGAGGATTGAGGATTGAGGATTGAGGATTGGGGATTGAGGATTGTATGTTGAAGATTGAGGATTGATGATTGAGGATTGAGGATTGAGGATCGAGGATTTAGGATTGAGGATTGAAGATTGAGGATTGAGGATTGAGGATTGAGTGTTGAAGATTGAGGATTGATGATTGAGGATTGAGGATTGAGGATTGAGGATTGAGGATTGAGGATTGAGGATTGAAGATTGAGGGTTGGGATTGAGGATTGAGGATTGAGGATTGAGAATCGAAGATTGAGTATTGAGGATTGAAGGTTGAGGTTTGAGGATTGTGGATTGAGGATGGAGGATGAGGGCTGAGGGTTGAGCGTTGAGGTTTGAGTATTGAATACTGAGAATTCAGGATATTCTATTGAGTATTGAGAATTGAGGATTGATGGTTGAGTATTGAGGACTGAGGATTGAGGATTGTGGATTGAGTATTGAAGATTGAGGATTGATGATTGAGGATTGGGGATTGAGGTTTGAGGACTGAGGATTGAGGGTTGGGGATTGAGGATTGAGGATTGAGGATTGAGTATTGATGATTGAGGATTGAGGATTGAGGACTGAAGATTGTGGATTAAGGATTGAGGATTGAGGATTGAAGATTGGAGATTGACTATTGAGGATTGAGGATTGAGGATTCAGTATTGAGGATTGAAGATTGAGGATTGATGATTGAGGATTGAGGATTGAGGATTGAGGATTGAGGATTGAGGACTGAAGATTGAGGATTGGGATTGAGGATTGAGGATTGAGGATTGAGAATCGAAGATTGAGTATTGAGGATTGAAGATTGAGGTTTGAGGATTGAGGATTGAGGATGGAGGATGAGGGCTGAGGGTTGAGGGTTGAGGTTTGAGTATTGAATACTGAGAATTCAGGATATTTTATTGAGCATTGAGAATTGAGGATTGATGGTTGAGTATTGAGGATTGAGGATTGAGTATTGAGGATTGAAGATTGAGGTTTGAGGATTGAGAATTGAGAATTGAAGATTGAGTATTGATGATTGAAGATTGAGGATTGAGGATTGAGGGTTGAGGATTGAGGATTGATGATTGAGGATTGAGGATTGAGGATTGAGAATTGAGGATTGAGGATTGAAGATCGAGGATTGGGATTGAGGGTTGAGGATTGTGGATTGAGAATCGAAGATTGAGTATTGAGGATTGAAGATTGAGGTTTGAGGATTGAGGATTGAGGATGGAGGATGAGGGCTGAGGGTTGAGGGTTGAGGTTTGAGTATTGAATACTGAGAATTCAGGATATTCTATTGAGTATTGAGAATTGAGGGTTGATGGTTGAGTATTGAGGATTGAGGATTGAGTATTGAAGATTGAAGATTGAGGTTTGAGGATTGAGAATTGAGAATTGAGGATGAGGACTGAGGGTTGAGGATTGAGGTTTGAGGAACGAGGATTGAGGATTGAGAAATGAGGACTGAGGATTGACGATTGAGTATTGAAGATTGAGGATTGATGACTGAGGATTGAGGATTGAGGATTGAGGATTGAGGATTGAGGATTGAAGATTGAGTATTGAGGATTGAGGATTGAGGATTGAGGATTGAGGATTGAGGATTGAGTATTGTAGATTGAGGATTGATGATTGTGGATTGAGGACTGAGGATTGAGGATTGAGGATTGATGATTGAGGATTGAGGATTGAAGGTTGAGTATGGAGGATTGAAGATTGAGGATTGAGGATGGAGGATTGAGGATTGAATATTGAGGATTGATGATTCAGGATTGCGGACTGAGGATTGAGGATTGAGGATTGAGGATTGAAGACTGAGTATTGAGGATTGATTATTGAGGATTGAAGATTGAGGATTGAGGATTGAGGATTAAGAATTGAGAATTGAGAATGAGGATTGAGGGTTGAGGATTCAGGTTTGCGGAATGAGGATTGAGGATTGACGATTGAGGATTGATGATTGAGGATTGAGTATTGAAGATTGAGGATTGACGACTGAGGATTGAGGATTGAGGATTGATAATTGAGGATTGAGGATTGAAGATTGAGTATGGAGTATTGAAGATTGGGGATTGAGGATTGAGGAACGAGGATTGACGATTGAGGATGATGGCTGAGGTTTGAGGACTGAGGTTTGAGGACTGAGGACTGAGGATTGAGGATTGAGAATTGAGGATTGGAGATTGAGTATTGAGGATTGAGTATTGAGGATTGAGGATTGAAGATTGAGGATTAAGGATTGAGGATTGGGGATTGAGGATCTAGGATTGGAGATTGACCTTTGAGGATTGAGGATTGAGGATTGATGATTGAGGAACGAGGATTGACGATAGAGGATGATGGCTGAGGTTTGAGGACTGAGGTTTGAGGACTGAGGACTG
The DNA here is from genome assembly GCF_051401765.1 of Calliopsis andreniformis. NCBI lineage: Eukaryota > Metazoa > Arthropoda > Insecta > Hymenoptera > Andrenidae > Calliopsis > Calliopsis andreniformis. Next base: position 2,190,857 of record NW_027480467.1, on the reverse strand, counting down.
AGGATTGAGGATTGAGGATTGAGGATTGAGGATTGAGGATTGAAGATTGAGTATTGAGGATTGAGGATTGACGATTGAGGATTGAGTATTGGGGACTGAGAATTGAGGATTGAGGATTGAATATTGTGTGTTGAGGATTGAAGATTGAGGATTGAGGATTGAGGATTGAAGATTGAGGACTGAGTGTTGAGGGCTGAGTGATGAGAATTGATGTTTGTGGTTTGAGATTTGAAGATTGAAGAATGGTGATTGAGTATTGAAAACTGTGAATTGAGGATATTCTATTGAGGATTGAGGATTGACAATTGATTGTTGAGGACTGAGGGCTGAAGATTGAGGATTCAGTGTTGAGGATACGGGATTGAGGTTCGAGGACTGAGAATTGAGGTTTGAGGATTGAGGATTGAGGGTTGACTCTTGAGGATTGAGGATTGAGGATTGAGGGTTGAGTCTTGAGGATTGAGTATTGAATATTGAGGATTGATGATTGAGGTTTGCGGACTGAGGATTGAGGATTGAGGATTGAGGATTGAAGACTGAGTATTGAGGATTGATTATTGAGGATTGAAGATTGAGGATTGAGTATTGAGGATTGAGTATTGAATATTGAGGATTGATGATTGAGGTTTGCGGACTGAGGATTGAGGATTGAGGATTGAAGACTGAGTATTGAGGATTGATTATTGAGGATTGAAGATTGAGGATTGAGGATTGAGGATTAAGAATTGAGAATTGAGAATGAGGATTGAGGGTTGAGGATTGAGGTTTGAGGAATGAGGATTGAGGATTGATGATTGAGGATTGATGATTGAGGATTGAGTATTGAAGATTGAGGATTGACGACTGAGGATTGAGGATTGAGGATAGTCAATTGAGGATTGAGGATTGAAGATTGAGTATGGAGTATTGAAGATTGAGGATTGAGGATTGAGGAACGAGGATTGACGATTGAGGATGATGGCTGAGGTTTGAGGACTGCGGTTTGAGGACTGAGGACTGATGATTGAGGATTGAGAATTGAGGATTGAGGATTGAGGATTGAGGATTGAGTATTGAGGATTGAGGATTGAAGATTGAGGATTAAGGATTGAGGATTGAGGATTGAGGATCTAGGATTGGAGATTGACCTTTGAGGATTGAGGATTGAGGATTGAGGATTGAGGAACGAGGATTGACGATTGAGGATGATGGCTGAGGTTTGAGGACTGAGGTTTGAGGACTGAGGACTGAGGATTGAGGATTGAGAATTGAGGATTCAGGATTGAGGGTTGAAGATTGAGGATTGGGTATTGAGGACTGAAGAATGAGGATTGAGGAACGAGGATTGACGATTGAGGATGATGGCTGAGGATTGATGATTGAGTATTGAGGATTGATGTTTGAGGGTTGTGTATTGAATATTGAGGATTGAGGATTGAGGATTGAGGATTGAGGATTGAGAATTGAAGATTGAGTATTGATGATTGAAGATTGAGGATTGAGGATTGAGGGTTGAGGATTGAGGATTGAGGATTGAGGATTGAAGATTGAGGTTTGAGGATTGAGGATTGAGGGTTGACTCTTGAGGATTGAGGATTGAGGATTGAGGGTTGAGTCTTGAGGATTGAGTATTGAATATTGAGGATTGATGATTGAGGTTTGCCGACTGAGGATTGAGGATTGAGGATTGAGGATTGAAGACTGAGTATTGAGGATTGATTATTGAGGATTGAAGATTGAGGATTGAGTATTGAGGATTGAGTATTGAATATTGAGGATTGATGATTGAGGTTTGCGGACTGAGGATTGAGGATTGAGGATTGAAGACTGAGTATTGAGGATTGATTATTGAGGATTGAAGATTGAGGATTGAGGATTGAGGATTAAGAATTGAGAATTGAGAATGAGGATTGAGGGTTGAGGATTGAGGTTTGAGGAATGAGGATTGAGGATTGATGATTGAGGATTGATGATTGAGGATTGAGTATTGAAGATTGAGGATTGACGACTGAGGATTGAGGATTGAGGATAGTCAATTGAGGATTGAGGATTGAAGATTGAGTATGGAGTATTGAAGATTGAGGATTGAGGATTGAGGAACGAGGATTGACGATTGAGGATGATGGCTGAGGTTTGAGGACTGCGGTTTGAGGACTGAGGACTGAGGATTGAGGATTGAGAATTGAGGATTGAGGATTGAGGATTGAGGATTGAGTATTGAGGATTGAGGATTGAAGATTGAGGATTAAGGATTGAGGATTGAGGATTGAGGATCTAGGATTGGAGATTGACCTTTGAGGATTGAGGATTGAGGATTGAGGATTGAGGAACGAGGATTGACGATTGAGGATGATGGCTGAGGTTTGAGGACTGAGGTTTGAGGACTGAGGACTGAGGATTGAGGATTGAGAATTGAGGATTCAGGATTGAGGGTTGAAGATTGAGGATTGGGTATTGAGGACTGAAGAATGAGGATTGAGGAACGAGGATTGACGATTGAGGATGATGGCTGAGGATTGATGATTGAGTATTGAGGATTGATGTTTGAGGGTTGTGTATTGAATATTGAGTATTGAAGATTGAGTATTCATGACTGAGGATTGAGGATTGAGGATTGAGGGTTGAGGATTGAGGATCGAAGATTGAGTATTGAGGATTGAAGATTGAGGTTTGAGGATTGAGGATTGAGGATGGAGGATGAGGGCTGAGGATTGAGGATTGAGGTTTAAGTATTGAATACTGAGAATTCAGGATATTCTATTGAGTATTGAGAATTGAGGATTGATGGTTGAGTATTGAGGATTGAGGATTGAGGATTGTGGATTGAGTATTGAAGATTGAGGATTGATGATTGAGGATTGGGGATTGAGGTTTGAGGACTGAGGATTGAGGGTTGGGGATTGAGGATTGAGGATTGAGGATTGAGTATTGATGATTGAGGATTGAGGATTGAGGATTGAAGATTGTGGATTGAGGATTGAGGATTGAGGATTGAAGATTGGAGATTGACTATTGAGGATTGAGGATTGAGGATTCAGTATTGAGGATTGAAGATTGAGGATTGGTGATTGAGGATTGAGGATTGAGGATTGAGGATTGAGGATTGAGGACTGAAGATTGAGGATTGAAGATTGAGGATTGAGGATTGAGGGTTGAGGATTGAGGATTGATGATTGAGGATTCAGGATTGAGGATTGAGAATTGAGGATTGAGGATTGAAGATTGAGGATTGGGATTGAGGGTTGAGGATTGTGGATTGAGAATCGAAGATTGAGTATTGAGGATTGAAGATTGAGGTTTGAGGATTGAGGATTGAGGATGGAGGATGAGGGCTGAGGGTTGAGGGTTGAGGTTTGAGTATTGAATACTGAGAATTCAGGATATTCTATTGAGTATTGAAGATTGAGTATTCATGACTGAGGGTTGATGGTTGAGGATTGAGGGTTGAGGGTTGAGGATCGAAGATTGAGTATTGAGGATTGAAGATTGAGGTTTGAGGATTGAGGATTGAGGATGGAGGGTGAGGGCTGAGGATTGAGGATTGAGGTTTAAGTATTGAATACTGAGAATTCAGGATATTCTATTGAGTATTGAGAATTGAGGATTGATGGTTGAGTATTGAGGATTCAGGATTGAGGATTGTGGATTGAGTATTGAAGATTGAGGATTGATGATTGAGGATTGGGGATTGAGGTTTGAGGACTGAGGATTGAGGGTTGGGGATTGAGGATTGAGGATTGAGGATTGAGGATAGAAGATTGAGGATTGAAGATTGACGACTGAGTGTTGAGGGTTGAGTGATGAGAATTGATGTTTGTGGATAGAGATTTGAAGATTGAAGGTTGGAGATTGAGTATTGAAAACTGTGAATTGAGGATATTCTATTGAGGATTAAGGATTGACAATTGATTGTTGCGGACTGAGGGATGAGGATTGAGGATTCAGGATTGAGGATTCGGAATTGAGGTTTGAGGACTGAGGATTGAGGGTTGGGGATTGAGGATTGAGGATTGATGCTTGAGGATAGAGTATTGATGATGGAAGATTGAACAGAGAGGACTGAGTGTTGAGGATTGAGTGATGAGAATTGGTGTTTGAGGATTGAGATTTGATTATTGAATATTGTGGACTGAGTATTGAAACATGAGAATTCAGGATATTCTATTGAGTATTGAGAATGGAGTATTGATGGTTGAGTATTGAGGATTGATAGTTGAGGGTTGTGTGTTGAGTATTGAGGATTGAGGATTGAGGATTGAGGATTGAGGATTGAAGATTGAGTATTGAGGATTGAAGATTGAGGATTGAGGATTAAGTATTGAGGATTGAGCATTGAAGATTGAGGATTGGGGATTGAGCATTGACGATTGAGGATTGAGCATTGGGGACTGAGAATTGAGGATTGAGGATTGAATATTGTGTGTTGAGGATTGAAGATTGAGGATTGAGGATTGAGGATTGAAGATTGAGGACTGAGTGTTGAGGGTTGAGTGATGAGAATTGATGTTTGTGGTTTGAGATTTGAAGATTGAAGAATGGTGATTGAGTATTGAAAACTGTGAGTTGAGGATATTCTATTGAGGATTGAGGATTGACAATTGATTGTTGAGGACTGAGGGCTGAAGATTGAGGATTCAGTGTTGAGGATTCGGGATTGAGGTTCGAGGACTGAGAATTGAGGTTTGAGGATTGAGGATTGAGGGTTGACTCTTGAGGATTGAGGATTGAGGATTGAGGGTTTAGTCTTGAGGATTGAATATTGAATATTGAGGATTGATGATTGAGGTTTGCGGACTGAGGATTGAGGATTGAGGATTGAGAATTGAAGACTGAGTATTGAGGATTGATTATTGAGGATTGAAGATTGAGGATTGAGGATTGAGGATTGAGTATTGAATATTGAGGATTGATGATTGAGGTTTGCGGACTGAGGATTGAGGATTGAGGATTGAGGATTGAAGACTGAGTATTGAGGATTGATTATTGAGGATTGAAGATTGAGGATTGAGGATTGAGGATTAAGAATAGAGAATTGAGAATGAGGATTGAGGGTTGAGGCTTGAGGTTTGAGGAATGAGGATTGAGGATTGAGGATTGAGGATTGATGATTGAGGATTGAGTATTGAAGATTGAGGATTGACGACTGAGGATTGAGGATTGAGGATTGATAATTGAGGATTGAGGATTGAAGATTGAGTATGGAGTATTGAAGATTGAGGATTGAGGATTGAGGAACGAGGATTGACGATTGAGGATGATGGCTGAGGTTTGAGGACTGAGGTTTGAGGACTGAGGACTGAGGATTGAGGATTGAGAATTGAGGATTGAGGATTGAGGATTGAGGATTGAGTATTGAGGATTGAGGATTGAAGATTGAGGATTAAGGATTGAGGATTGGGGATTGAGGATCTAGGATTGGAGATTGACCTTTGAGGATTGAGGATTGAGGATTGATGATTGAGGAACGAGGATTGACGATTGAGGATGATGGCTGAGGTTTGAGGACTGAGGTTTGAGGACTGAGGACTGAGGATTGAGGATTGAGGATTGAGGATTGAGGATTGAGGATTGAAGATTGAGTATTGAGGATTGAAGATTGAGGATTGAGGATTAAGGATTGAGGATTGAGCATTGAAGATTGAGGTTTGGGGATTGAGGATTGACGATTGAGGATTGAGTATTGGGGACTGAGAATTGAGGATTGAGGATTGAATATTGTGTGTTGAGGATTGAAGATTGAGGATTGAGGATTGAGGATTGAAGATTGAGGACTGAGTGTTGAGGGCTGAGTGATGAGAATTGATGTTTGTGGTTTGAGATTTGAAGATTGAACAATGGTGATTGAGTATTGAAAACTGTGAATTGAGGATATTCTATTGAGGATTGAGGATTGACAATTGATTGTTGAGGACTGAGGGCTGAAGATTGAGGATTCAGTGTTGAGGATTCGGGATTGAGGTTCGAGGACTGAGAATTGAGGTTTGAGGATTGCGGATTGAGGGTTGACTCTTGAGGATTGAGGATTGAGGATTGAGGATTGAGGATTGAGGATTGAGTATTGTAGATTGAGGATTGATGATTGTGGATTGAGGACTGAGGATTGAGGATTGAGGATTGATGATTGAGGATTGAGGATTGAAGGTTGAGTATGGAGGATTGAAGATTGAGGATTGAGGATTCAGGATTGAGGGTTGAAGATTGAGGATTGGGTATTGAGGACTGAAGAATGAGGATTGAGGAACGAGGATTGACGATTGAGGATGATGGCTGAGGATTGATGATTGAGTATTGAGGATTGATGTTTGAGGGTTGTGTATTGAATATTGAGGATTGAGGATTGAGGATTGAGGATTGAGGATTGAGCATTGAAGATTGAGTATTGATGATTGAAGATTGAGGATTGAGGATTGAGGGTTGAGGATTGAGGATTGAGGATTGAGGATTGTGTATTGAAGATTGAGTATTCATGACTGAGGATTGAGGATTGAGGGTTGAGGATTGAAGGTTGAGTATTGAGGATTGATCATTGAGTATTGATGATTGAGGACTGAGGACTGAGGATTGAAGATTGAGGATTGGGGATTGAGGATTGGCGATTGAGGATTGAAGACTGAGGATTGAGGATTGAGGATTGAGGATTGAAGATTGAGTATTGAGGATTGAAGGTTGAGGATTGAGGATTGAGGACTGAAGATTGAGGACTGAGTGTTGAGTTTTGAGTGATGCGGATTGATGTTTGTAGACTGAGATTTGAAGATTGAAGACTGGGGATTGAGTACTGAAAACTGTGAATTGAGGATATTCTAATGAGGACTGAGGATTGACAATTGATTGTTGAGGACTGAGGGCTGAAGGTTGACGATTCAGGATTGAGGATTCGGGATTGAGGTTTGAGGACGAGGACTGACGGTTGAGGATTCAGGTTTGAGGATTGAGGATTGAGGACTGATGACTGAGGATTGAGGATTGAGGATTGAGCATTGAGGATTGAAGATTGCGGACTGGGGATTGATGATTGAAGATTGAGGATTAAGGATTGAGGATTGGGGATTGAGGATTGAAGATAGAGGATAGGGTATTGAGGATTGAAGATTGAGGATTGAGGATTGAGGATTGAGGATTGGGGATTGAGGATTGTATGTTGAAGATTGAGGATTGATGATTGAGGATTGAGGATTGAGGATCGAGGATTTAGGATTGAGGATTGAAGATTGAGGATTGAGGATTGAGGATTGAGTGTTGAAGATTGAGGATTGATGATTGAGGATTGAGGATTGAGGATTGAGGATTGAGGATTGAGGATTGAGGATTGAAGATTGAGGGTTGGGATTGAGGATTGAGGATTGAGGATTGAGAATCGAAGATTGAGTATTGAGGATTGAAGGTTGAGGTTTGAGGATTGTGGATTGAGGATGGAGGATGAGGGCTGAGGGTTGAGCGTTGAGGTTTGAGTATTGAATACTGAGAATTCAGGATATTCTATTGAGTATTGAGAATTGAGGATTGATGGTTGAGTATTGAGGACTGAGGATTGAGGATTGTGGATTGAGTATTGAAGATTGAGGATTGATGATTGAGGATTGGGGATTGAGGTTTGAGGACTGAGGATTGAGGGTTGGGGATTGAGGATTGAGGATTGAGGATTGAGTATTGATGATTGAGGATTGAGGATTGAGGACTGAAGATTGTGGATTAAGGATTGAGGATTGAGGATTGAAGATTGGAGATTGACTATTGAGGATTGAGGATTGAGGATTCAGTATTGAGGATTGAAGATTGAGGATTGATGATTGAGGATTGAGGATTGAGGATTGAGGATTGAGGATTGAGGACTGAAGATTGAGGATTGGGATTGAGGATTGAGGATTGAGGATTGAGAATCGAAGATTGAGTATTGAGGATTGAAGATTGAGGTTTGAGGATTGAGGATTGAGGATGGAGGATGAGGGCTGAGGGTTGAGGGTTGAGGTTTGAGTATTGAATACTGAGAATTCAGGATATTTTATTGAGCATTGAGAATTGAGGATTGATGGTTGAGTATTGAGGATTGAGGGTTGAGTATTGAGGATTGAAGATTGAGGTTTGAGGATTGAGAATTGAGAATTGAAGATTGAGTATTGATGATTGAAGATTGAGGATTGAGGATTGAGGGTTGAGGATTGAGGATTGATGATTGAGGATTGAGGATTGAGGATTGAGAATTGAGGATTGAGGATTGAAGATCGAGGATTGGGATTGAGGGTTGAGGATTGTGGATTGAGAATCGAAGATTGAGTATTGAGGATTGAAGATTGAGGTTTGAGGATTGAGGATTGAGGATGGAGGATGAGGGCTGAGGGTTGAGGGTTGAGGTTTGAGTATTGAATACTGAGAATTCAGGATATTCTATTGAGTATTGAGAATTGAGGGTTGATGGTTGAGTATTGAGGATTGAGGATTGAGTATTGAAGATTGAAGATTGAGGTTTGAGGATTGAGAATTGAGAATTGAGGATGAGGACTGAGGGTTGAGGATTGAGGTTTGAGGAACGAGGATTGAGGATTGAGAAATGAGGACTGAGGATTGACGATTGAGTATTGAAGATTGAGGATTGATGACTGAGGATTGAGGATTGAGGATTGAGGATTGAGGATTGAGGATTGAAGATTGAGTATTGAGGATTGAGGATTGAGGATTGAGGATTGAGGATTGAGGATTGAGTATTGTAGATTGAGGATTGATGATTGTGGATTGAGGACTGAGGATTGAGGATTGAGGATTGATGATTGAGGATTGAGGATTGAAGGTTGAGTATGGAGGATTGAAGATTGAGGATTGAGGATGGAGGATTGAGGATTGAATATTGAGGATTGATGATTCAGGATTGCGGACTGAGGATTGAGGATTGAGGATTGAGGATTGAAGACTGAGTATTGAGGATTGATTATTGAGGATTGAAGATTGAGGATTGAGGATTGAGGATTAAGAATTGAGAATTGAGAATGAGGATTGAGGGTTGAGGATTCAGGTTTGCGGAATGAGGATTGAGGATTGACGATTGAGGATTGATGATTGAGGATTGAGTATTGAAGATTGAGGATTGACGACTGAGGATTGAGGATTGAGGATTGATAATTGAGGATTGAGGATTGAAGATTGAGTATGGAGTATTGAAGATTGGGGATTGAGGATTGAGGAACGAGGATTGACGATTGAGGATGATGGCTGAGGTTTGAGGACTGAGGTTTGAGGACTGAGGACTGAGGATTGAGGATTGAGAATTGAGGATTGGAGATTGAGTATTGAGGATTGAGTATTGAGGATTGAGGATTGAAGATTGAGGATTAAGGATTGAGGATTGGGGATTGAGGATCTAGGATTGGAGATTGACCTTTGAGGATTGAGGATTGAGGATTGATGATTGAGGAACGAGGATTGACGATAGAGGATGATGGCTGAGGTTTGAGGACTGAGGTTTGAGGACTGAGGACTGAGGATTGAGGATTGAGGATTGAGGATTGAGGATTGAGGATTGAAGATTGAGTATTGAGGATTGAGGATTGACGATTGAGGATTGAGTATTGGGGACTGAGAATTGAGGATTGAGGATTGAATATTGTGTGTTGAGGATTGAAGATTGAGGATTGAGGATTGAGGATTGAAGATTGAGGACTGAGTGTTGAGGGCTGAGTGATGAGAATTGATGTTTGTGGTTTGAGATTTGAAGATTGAAGAATGGTGATTGAGTATTGAAAACTGTGAATTGAGGATATTCTATTGAGGATTGAGGATTGACAATTGATTGTTGAGGACTGAGGGCTGAAGATTGAGGATTCAGTGTTGAGGATACGGGATTGAGGTTCGAGGACTGAGAATTGAGGTTTGAGGATTGAGGATTGAGGGTTGACTCTTGAGGATTGAGGATTGAGGATTGAGGGTTGAGTCTTGAGGATTGAGTATTGAATATTGAGGATTGATGATTGAGGTTTGCGGACTGAGGATTGAGGATTGAGGATTGAGGATTGAAGACTGAGTATTGAGGATTGATTATTGAGGATTGAAGATTGAGGATTGAGTATTGAGGATTGAGTATTGAATATTGAGGATTGATGATTGAGGTTTGCGGACTGAGGATTGAGGATTGAGGATTGAAGACTGAGTATTGAGGATTGATTATTGAGGATTGAAGATTGAGGATTGAGGATTGAGGATTAAGAATTGAGAATTGAGAATGAGGATTGAGGGTTGAGGATTGAGGTTTGAGGAATGAGGATTGAGGATTGATGATTGAGGATTGATGATTGAGGATTGAGTATTGAAGATTGAGGATTGACGACTGAGGATTGAGGATTGAGGATAGTCAATTGAGGATTGAGGATTGAAGATTGAGTATGGAGTATTGAAGATTGAGGATTGAGGATTGAGGAACGAGGATTGACGATTGAGGATGATGGCTGAGGTTTGAGGACTGCGGTTTGAGGACTGAGGACTGATGATTGAGGATTGAGAATTGAGGATTGAGGATTGAGGATTGAGGATTGAGTATTGAGGATTGAGGATTGAAGATTGAGGATTAAGGATTGAGGATTGAGGATTGAGGATCTAGGATTGGAGATTGACCTTTGAGGATTGAGGATTGAGGATTGAGGATTGAGGAACGAGGATTGACGATTGAGGATGATGGCTGAGGTTTGAGGACTGAGGTTTGAGGACTGAGGACTGAGGATTGAGGATTGAGAATTGAGGATTCAGGATTGAGGGTTGAAGATTGAGGATTGGGTATTGAGGACTGAAGAATGAGGATTGAGGAACGAGGATTGACGATTGAGGATGATGGCTGAGGATTGATGATTGAGTATTGAGGATTGATGTTTGAGGGTTGTGTATTGAATATTGAGGATTGAGGATTGAGGATTGAGGATTGAGGATTGAGAATTGAAGATTGAGTATTGATGATTGAAGATTGAGGATTGAGGATTGAGGGTTGAGGATTGAGGATTGAGGATTGAGGATTGAAGATTGAGGTTTGAGGATTGAGGATTGAGGGTTGACTCTTGAGGATTGAGGATTGAGGATTGAGGGTTGAGTCTTGAGGATTGAGTATTGAATATTGAGGATTGATGATTGAGGTTTGCCGACTGAGGATTGAGGATTGAGGATTGAGGATTGAAGACTGAGTATTGAGGATTGATTATTGAGGATTGAAGATTGAGGATTGAGTATTGAGGATTGAGTATTGAATATTGAGGATTGATGATTGAGGTTTGCGGACTGAGGATTGAGGATTGAGGATTGAAGACTGAGTATTGAGGATTGATTATTGAGGATTGAAGATTGAGGATTGAGGATTGAGGATTAAGAATTGAGAATTGAGAATGAGGATTGAGGGTTGAGGATTGAGGTTTGAGGAATGAGGATTGAGGATTGATGATTGAGGATTGATGATTGAGGATTGAGTATTGAAGATTGAGGATTGACGACTGAGGATTGAGGATTGAGGATAGTCAATTGAGGATTGAGGATTGAAGATTGAGTATGGAGTATTGAAGATTGAGGATTGAGGATTGAGGAACGAGGATTGACGATTGAGGATGATGGCTGAGGTTTGAGGACTGCGGTTTGAGGACTGAGGACTGAGGATTGAGGATTGAGAATTGAGGATTGAGGATTGAGGATTGAGGATTGAGTATTGAGGATTGAGGATTGAAGATTGAGGATTAAGGATTGAGGATTGAGGATTGAGGATCTAGGATTGGAGATTGACCTTTGAGGATTGAGGATTGAGGATTGAGGATTGAGGAACGAGGATTGACGATTGAGGATGATGGCTGAGGTTTGAGGACTGAGGTTTGAGGACTGAGGACTGAGGATTGAGGATTGAGAATTGAGGATTCAGGATTGAGGGTTGAAGATTGAGGATTGGGTATTGAGGACTGAAGAATGAGGATTGAGGAACGAGGATTGACGATTGAGGATGATGGCTGAGGATTGATGATTGAGTATTGAGGATTGATGTTTGAGGGTTGTGTATTGAATATTGAGTATTGAAGATTGAGTATTCATGACTGAGGATTGAGGATTGAGGATTGAGGGTTGAGGATTGAGGATCGAAGATTGAGTATTGAGGATTGAAGATTGAGGTTTGAGGATTGAGGATTGAGGATGGAGGATGAGGGCTGAGGATTGAGGATTGAGGTTTAAGTATTGAATACTGAGAATTCAGGATATTCTATTGAGTATTGAGAATTGAGGATTGATGGTTGAGTATTGAGGATTGAGGATTGAGGATTGTGGATTGAGTATTGAAGATTGAGGATTGATGATTGAGGATTGGGGATTGAGGTTTGAGGACTGAGGATTGAGGGTTGGGGATTGAGGATTGAGGATTGAGGATTGAGTATTGATGATTGAGGATTGAGGATTGAGGATTGAAGATTGTGGATTGAGGATTGAGGATTGAGGATTGAAGATTGGAGATTGACTATTGAGGATTGAGGATTGAGGATTCAGTATTGAGGATTGAAGATTGAGGATTGGTGATTGAGGATTGAGGATTGAGGATTGAGGATTGAGGATTGAGGACTGAAGATTGAGGATTGAAGATTGAGGATTGAGGATTGAGGGTTGAGGATTGAGGATTGATGATTGAGGATTCAGGATTGAGGATTGAGAATTGAGGATTGAGGATTGAAGATTGAGGATTGGGATTGAGGGTTGAGGATTGTGGATTGAGAATCGAAGATTGAGTATTGAGGATTGAAGATTGAGGTTTGAGGATTGAGGATTGAGGATGGAGGATGAGGGCTGAGGGTTGAGGGTTGAGGTTTGAGTATTGAATACTGAGAATTCAGGATATTCTATTGAGTATTGAAGATTGAGTATTCATGACTGAGGGTTGATGGTTGAGGATTGAGGGTTGAGGGTTGAGGATCGAAGATTGAGTATTGAGGATTGAAGATTGAGGTTTGAGGATTGAGGATTGAGGATGGAGGGTGAGGGCTGAGGATTGAGGATTGAGGTTTAAGTATTGAATACTGAGAATTCAGGATATTCTATTGAGTATTGAGAATTGAGGATTGATGGTTGAGTATTGAGGATTCAGGATTGAGGATTGTGGATTGAGTATTGAAGATTGAGGATTGATGATTGAGGATTGGGGATTGAGGTTTGAGGACTGAGGATTGAGGGTTGGGGATTGAGGATTGAGGATTGAGGATTGAGGATAGAAGATTGAGGATTGAAGATTGACGACTGAGTGTTGAGGGTTGAGTGATGAGAATTGATGTTTGTGGATAGAGATTTGAAGATTGAAGGTTGGAGATTGAGTATTGAAAACTGTGAATTGAGGATATTCTATTGAGGATTAAGGATTGACAATTGATTGTTGCGGACTGAGGGATGAGGATTGAGGATTCAGGATTGAGGATTCGGAATTGAGGTTTGAGGACTGAGGATTGAGGGTTGGGGATTGAGGATTGAGGATTGATGCTTGAGGATAGAGTATTGATGATGGAAGATTGAACAGAGAGGACTGAGTGTTGAGGATTGAGTGATGAGAATTGGTGTTTGAGGATTGAGATTTGATTATTGAATATTGTGGACTGAGTATTGAAACATGAGAATTCAGGATATTCTATTGAGTATTGAGAATGGAGTATTGATGGTTGAGTATTGAGGATTGATAGTTGAGGGTTGTGTGTTGAGTATTGAGGATTGAGGATTGAGGATTGAGGATTGAGGATTGAAGATTGAGTATTGAGGATTGAAGATTGAGGATTGAGGATTAAGTATTGAGGATTGAGCATTGAAGATTGAGGATTGGGGATTGAGCATTGACGATTGAGGATTGAGCATTGGGGACTGAGAATTGAGGATTGAGGATTGAATATTGTGTGTTGAGGATTGAAGATTGAGGATTGAGGATTGAGGATTGAAGATTGAGGACTGAGTGTTGAGGGTTGAGTGATGAGAATTGATGTTTGTGGTTTGAGATTTGAAGATTGAAGAATGGTGATTGAGTATTGAAAACTGTGAGTTGAGGATATTCTATTGAGGATTGAGGATTGACAATTGATTGTTGAGGACTGAGGGCTGAAGATTGAGGATTCAGTGTTGAGGATTCGGGATTGAGGTTCGAGGACTGAGAATTGAGGTTTGAGGATTGAGGATTGAGGGTTGACTCTTGAGGATTGAGGATTGAGGATTGAGGGTTTAGTCTTGAGGATTGAATATTGAATATTGAGGATTGATGATTGAGGTTTGCGGACTGAGGATTGAGGATTGAGGATTGAGAATTGAAGACTGAGTATTGAGGATTGATTATTGAGGATTGAAGATTGAGGATTGAGGATTGAGGATTGAGTATTGAATATTGAGGATTGATGATTGAGGTTTGCGGACTGAGGATTGAGGATTGAGGATTGAGGATTGAAGACTGAGTATTGAGGATTGATTATTGAGGATTGAAGATTGAGGATTGAGGATTGAGGATTAAGAATAGAGAATTGAGAATGAGGATTGAGGGTTGAGGCTTGAGGTTTGAGGAATGAGGATTGAGGATTGAGGATTGAGGATTGATGATTGAGGATTGAGTATTGAAGATTGAGGATTGACGACTGAGGATTGAGGATTGAGGATTGATAATTGAGGATTGAGGATTGAAGATTGAGTATGGAGTATTGAAGATTGAGGATTGAGGATTGAGGAACGAGGATTGACGATTGAGGATGATGGCTGAGGTTTGAGGACTGAGGTTTGAGGACTGAGGACTGAGGATTGAGGATTGAGAATTGAGGATTGAGGATTGAGGATTGAGGATTGAGTATTGAGGATTGAGGATTGAAGATTGAGGATTAAGGATTGAGGATTGGGGATTGAGGATCTAGGATTGGAGATTGACCTTTGAGGATTGAGGATTGAGGATTGATGATTGAGGAACGAGGATTGACGATTGAGGATGATGGCTGAGGTTTGAGGACTGAGGTTTGAGGACTGAGGACTGAGGATTGAGGATTGAGGATTGAGGATTGAGGATTGAGGATTGAAGATTGAGTATTGAGGATTGAAGATTGAGGATTGAGGATTAAGGATTGAGGATTGAGCATTGAAGATTGAGGTTTGGGGATTGAGGATTGACGATTGAGGATTGAGTATTGGGGACTGAGAATTGAGGATTGAGGATTGAATATTGTGTGTTGAGGATTGAAGATTGAGGATTGAGGATTGAGGATTGAAGATTGAGGACTGAGTGTTGAGGGCTGAGTGATGAGAATTGATGTTTGTGGTTTGAGATTTGAAGATTGAACAATGGTGATTGAGTATTGAAAACTGTGAATTGAGGATATTCTATTGAGGATTGAGGATTGACAATTGATTGTTGAGGACTGAGGGCTGAAGATTGAGGATTCAGTGTTGAGGATTCGGGATTGAGGTTCGAGGACTGAGAATTGAGGTTTGAGGATTGCGGATTGAGGGTTGACTCTTGAGGATTGAGGATTGAGGATTGAGGATTGAGGATTGAGGATTGAGTATTGTAGATTGAGGATTGATGATTGTGGATTGAGGACTGAGGATTGAGGATTGAGGATTGATGATTGAGGATTGAGGATTGAAGGTTGAGTATGGAGGATTGAAGATTGAGGATTGAGGATTCAGGATTGAGGGTTGAAGATTGAGGATTGGGTATTGAGGACTGAAGAATGAGGATTGAGGAACGAGGATTGACGATTGAGGATGATGGCTGAGGATTGATGATTGAGTATTGAGGATTGATGTTTGAGGGTTGTGTATTGAATATTGAGGATTGAGGATTGAGGATTGAGGATTGAGGATTGAGCATTGAAGATTGAGTATTGATGATTGAAGATTGAGGATTGAGGATTGAGGGTTGAGGATTGAGGATTGAGGATTGAGGATTGTGTATTGAAGATTGAGTATTCATGACTGAGGATTGAGGATTGAGGATTGAGGATTGATGATTGAGGAACGAGGATTGACGATTGAGGATGATGGCTGAGGTTTGAGGACTGAGGATTGAGGACTGAGAACTGAGGATTGTGGATTGAGAATTGAGGATTGATGATTGAGGGTTGAAGATTGAGGATTGGGTATTGAGGACTGAAGAATGAGGATTGAGGAACGAGGATTGACGATTGAGGATGATGGCTGAGGATTGATGATTGAGGATTGGGGATTGAGGTTTGAGGACTGAGGATTGAGGGTTGGGTATTGAGGATTGAGGATTGAGGATTGAGTATTGATGATTGAGGATTGAGGATTGAGGATTGAAGATTGTGGATTAAGGATTGAGGATTGAGGATTGAGGATTGAGGATTGAGGGTGGAAGATTGAGTATTGAGGATTGAAGATTGTGGATTGAGGATTGAGGATTAAGAATTGAGAACTGAGCATGAGGACTGAGGGTTGAGGATTGAGGTTTGAGGAATGAGGATTGAGGACTGAGAATTGAGGTTTGAGGATTGAGGATTGAGGGTTGACTCTTGAGGATTGAGGATTGAGGATTGAGGGTTTAGTCTTGAGGATTGAGTATTGAATATTGAGGATTGATGATTGAGGTTTGCGGACTGAGGATTGAGGATTGAGGATTGAGAATTGAAGACTGAGTATTGAGGATTGATTATTGAGGATTGAAGATTGAGGATTGAGGATTGAGGATTGAGTATTGAATATTGAGGATTGATGATTGAGGTTTGCGGACTGAGGATTGAGGATTGAGGATTGAGGATTGAAGACTGAGTATTGAGGATTGATTATTGAGGATTGAAGATTGAGGATTGAGGATTGAGGATTAAGAATTGAGAATTGAGAATGAGGATTGAGGGTTGAGGATTGAGGTTTGAGGAATGAGGATTGAGGATTGAGGATTGAGGATTGATGATTGAGGATTGAGTATTGAAGATTGAGGATTGACGACTGAGGATTGAGGATTGAGGATTGATAATTGAGGATTGAGGATTGAAGATTGAGTATGGAGTATTGAAGATTGAGGATTGAGGATTGAGGAACGAGGATTGACGATTGAGGATGATGGCTGAGGTTTGAGGACTGAGGTTTGAGGACTGAGGTCTGAGGATTGAGGATTGAGAATTGAGGATTGAGGATTGAGGATTGAGGATTGAGTATTGAGGATTGAGGATTGAAGATTGAGGATTAAGGATTGAGGATTGGGGATTGAGGATCTAGGATTGGAGATTGACCTTTGAGGATTGAGGATTGAGTATTGAGGATTGAGGAACGAGGATTGACGATTGAGGATGATGGCTGAGGTTTGAGGACTGAGGTTTGAGGACTGAGGTCTGAGGATTGAGGATTGAGAATTGAGGATTCAGGATTGAGGGTTGAAGATTGAGGATTGGGTATTGAGGACTGAAGAATGAGGATTGAGGAACGAGGATTGACGATTGAGGATGATGGCTGAGGATTGAAGATTGAGTATTGAGGATTGATGTTTGAGGGTTGTGTATTGAATATTGAGGATTGAGGATTGAGCATTGAGGATTGAGGATTGAGCATTGAAGATTGAGTATTGATGATTGAAGATTGAGGATTGAGGATTGAGGGTTGAGGAATGAGGATTGAGGATTGAGGATTGAGTATTGAAGATTGAGTATTCATGACTGAGGATTGGGGATTGAGGATTGAGGTTTGAGGATTGAGGATCGAAGATTGAGTATTGAGGATTGAAGATTGAGGTTTGAGGATTGAGGATTGAGGATGGAGGATGAGGGCTGAGGATTGAGGATTGAGGTTTAAGTATTGAATACTGAGAATTCAGGATATTCTATTGAGTATTGAGAATTGAGGATTGATGGTTGAGTATTGAGGATTGAGGATTGAGGATTGTGGATTGAGTATTGAAGATTGAGGATTGATGATTGAGGATTGGGGATTGAGGTTTGAGGACTGAGGATTGAGGGTTGGGGATTGAGGATTGGGGATTGAGGATTGAGTATTGATGATTGAGGATTGAGGATTGAGGATTGAAGATTGTGGATTAAGGATTGAGGATTGAGGATTGAAGATTGGAGATTGACTATTGAGGATTGAGGATTGAGGATTCAGTATTGAGGATTGAAGATTGAGGATTGATGATTGAGGATTGAGGATTGAGGATTGAGGATTGAGGATTGAGGACTGAAGATTGAGGATTGGGATTGAGGATTGAGGATTGAGGATTGAGAATCGAAGATTGGGTATTGAGGATTGAAGATTGAGGTTTGAGGATTGAGGATTGAGGATGGAGGATGAGGGCTGAGGGTTGGGGGTTGAGGTTTGAGTATTGAATACTGAGAATTCAGGATATTCTATTGAGTATTGAGAATTGAGGATTGATGGTTGAGTATTGAGGATTGAGGATTGAGTATTGAGGATTGAAGATTGAGGTTTGAGGATTGAGGATTGAGGATGGAGGATGAGGGCTGAGGGTTGAGGGTTGAGGTTTGAGTATTGAATACTGAGAATTCAGGATATTCTATTGAGTATTGAGAATTGAGGGTTGATGGTTGAGTATTGAGGATTGAGGATTGAGAATTGAGGATTGAAGATTGAGGTTTGAGGATTGAGAATTGAGAATTGAGGATGAGGACTGAGGGTTGAGGATTGAGGTTTGAGGAACGAGGATTGAGGATTGAGAATTGAGGACTGAGGATTGACGATTGAGTATTGAAGATTGAGGATTGATGACTGAGGATTGAGGATTGAGGATTGAGGATTGAGGATTGAGGATTGAAGATTGAGTATTGAGGATTGAGGATTGAGGATTGAGGATTGAGGATTGAGGATTGAGTATTGTAGATTGAGGATTGATGATTGTGGATTGAGGACTGAGGATTGAGGATTGAGGATTGATGATTGAGGATTGAGGATTGAAGGTTGAGTATGGAGGATTGAAGATTGAGGATTGAGGATTGAGGATTGAGTATTGAATATTGAGGATTGATGATTGAGGATTGCGGACTGAGGATTGAGGATTGAGGATTGAGGATTGAAGACTGAGTATTGAGGATTGATTATTGAGGATTGAAGATTGAGGATTGAGGATTGAGGATTAAGAATTGAGAATTGAGAATGAGGATTGAGGGTTGAGGATTCAGGTTTGCGGAATGAGGATTGAGGATTGACGATTGAGGATTGATGATTGAGGATTGAGTATTGAAGATTGAGGATTGACGACTGAGGATTGAGGATTGAGGATTGATAATTGAGGATTGAGGATTGAAGATTGAGTATGGAGTATTGAAGATTGAGGATTGAGGATTGAGGAACGAGGATTGACGATTGAGGATGATGGCTGAGGTTTGAGGACTGAGGTTTGAGGACTGAGGACTGAGGATTGAGGATTGAGAATTGAGGATTGGAGATTGAGTATTGAGGATTGAGTATTGAGGATTGAGGATTGAAGATTGAGGATTAAGGATTGAGGATTGGGGATTGAGGATCTAGGATTGGAGATTGACCTTTGAGGATTGAGGATTGAGGATTGATGATTGAGGAACGAGGATTGACGATTGAGGATGATGGCTGAGGTTTGAGGACTGAGGTTTGAGGACTGAGGACTGAGGATTGAGGATTGAGGATTGAGGATTGAGGATTGAGGATTGAAGATTGAGTATTGAGGATTGAAGATTGAGGATTGAGGATTAAGGATTGAGGATTGAGCATTGAAGATTGAGGTTTGGGGATTGAGGATTGACGATTGAGGATTGAGTATTGGGGACTGAGAATTGAGGATTGAGGATTGAATATTGTGTGTTGAGGATTGAAGATTGAGGATTGAGGATTGAGGATTGAAGATTGAGGACTGAGTGTTGAGGGCTGAGTGATGAGAATTGATGTTTGTGGTTTGAGATTTGAAGATTGAAGAATGGTGATTGAGTATTGAGAACTGTGAATTGAGGATATTCTATTGAGGATTGAGGATTGACAATTGATTGTTGAGGACTGAGGGCTGAAGATTGAGGATTCAGTGTTGAGGATTCGGGATTGAGGTTCGAGGACTGAGAATTGAGGTTTGAGGATTGAGGATTGAGGGTTGACTCTTGAGGATTGAGGATTGAGGATTGAGGATTGAGGATTGAGGATTGAGTATTGTAGATTGAGGATTGATGATTGTGGATTGAGGACTGAGGATTGAGGATTGAGGATTGATGATTGAGGATTGAGGATTGAAGGTTGAGTATGGAGGATTGAAGATTGAGGATTGAGGATTGAGCATTGAGGATTGAGGATTGAGCATTGAAGATTGAGTATTGATGATTGAAGATTGAGGATTGAGGATTGAGGGTTGAGGAATGAGGATTGAGGATTGAGGATTGAGTATTGAAGATTGAGTATTCATGACTGAGGATTGGGGATTGAGGATTGAGGTTTGAGGATTGAGGATCGAAGATTGAGTATTGAGGATTGAAGATTGAGGTTTGAGGATTGAGGATTGAGGATGGAGGATGAGGGCTGAGGATTGAGGATTGAGGTTTAAGTATTGAATACCGAGAATTCAGGATATTCTATTGAGTATTGAGAATTGAGGATTGATGGTTGAGTATTGAGGATTGAGGATTGAGGATTGTGGATTGAGTATTGAAGATTGAGGATTGATGATTGAGGATTGGGGATTGAGGTTTGAGGACTGAGGATTGAGGGTTGGGGATTGAGGATTGAGGATTGAGGATTGAGTATTGATGATTGAGGATTGAGGATTGAGGATTGAAGATTGTGGATTAAGGATTGAGGATTGAGGATTGAAGATTGGAGATTGACTATTGAGGATTGAGGATTGAGGATTCAGTATTGAGGATTGAAGATTGAGGATTGATGATTGAGGATTGAGGATTGAGGATTGAGGATTGAGGATTGAGGACTGAAGATTGAGGATTGGGATTGAGGATTGAGGATTGAGGATTGAGAATCGAAGATTGGGTATTGAGGATTGAAGATTGAGGTTTGAGGATTCAGGATTGAGGATGGAGGATGAGGGCTGAGGGTTGGGGGTTGAGGTTTGAGTATTGAATACTGAGAATTCAGGATATTCTATTGAGTATTGAGAATTGAGGATTGATGGTTGAGTATTGAGGATTGAGGATTGAGTATTGAGGATTGAAGATTGAGGTTTGAGGATTGAGGATTGAGGATGGAGGATGAGGGCTGAGGGTTGAGGGTTGAGGTTTGAGTATTGAATACTGAGAATTCAGGATATTCTATTGAGTATTGAGAATTGAGGGTTGATGGTTGAGTATTGAGGATTGAGGATTGAGAATTGAGGATTGAAGATTGAGGTTTGAGGATTGAGAATTGAGAATTGAGGATGAGGACTGAGGGTTGAGGATTGAGGTTTGAGGAACGAGGATTGAGGATTGAGAATTGAGGACTGAGGATTGACGATTGAGTATTGAAGATTGAGGATTGATGACTGAGGATTGAGGATTGAGGATTGAGGATTGAGGATTGAGGATTGAAGATTGAGTATTGAGGATTGAGGATTGAGGATTGAGGATTGAGGATTGAGGATTGAGTATTGTAGATTGAGGATTGATGATTGTGGATTGAGGACTGAGGATTGAGGATTGAGGATTGATGATTGAGGATTGAGGATTGAAGGTTGAGTATGGAGGATTGAAGATTGAGGATTGAGGATTGAGGATTGAGTATTGAATATTGAGGATTGATGATTGAGGATTGCGGACTGAGGATTGAGGATTGAGGATTGAGGATTGAAGACTGAGTATTGAGGATTGATTATTGAGGATTGAAGATTGAGGATTGAGGATTGAGGATTAAGAATTGAGAATTGAGAATGAGGATTGAGGGTTGAGGATTCAGGTTTGCGGAATGAGGATTGAGGATTGACGATTGAGGATTGATGATTGAGGATTGAGTATTGAAGATTGAGGATTGACGACTGAGGATTGAGGATTGAGGATTGAAGATTGAGTATGGAGTATTGAAGATTGAGGATTGAGGATTGAGGAACGAGGATTGACGATTGAGGATGATGGCTGAGGTTTGAGGACTGAGGTTTGAGGACTGAGGACTGAGGATTGAGGATTGAGAATTGAGGATTGGAGATTGAGTATTGAGGATTGAGTATTGAGGATTGAGGATTGAAGATTGAGGATTAAGGATTGAGGATTGGGGATTGAGGATCTAGGATTGGAGATTGACCTTTGAGGATTGAGGATTGAGGATTGATGATTGAGGAACGAGGATTGACGATTGAGGATGATGGCTGAGGTTTGAGGACTGAGGTTTGAGGACTGAGGACTGAGGATTGAGGATTGAGGATTGAGGATTGAGGATTGAGGATTGAAGATTGAGTATTGGGGATTGAAGATTGAGGATTGAGGATTAAGGATTGAGGATTAAGCATTGAAGATTGAGGTTTGGGGATTGAGGATTGACGATTGAGGATTGAGTATTGGGGACTGAGAATTGAGGATTGAGGATTGAATATTGTGTGTTGAGGATTGAAGATTGAGGATTGAGGATTGAGGATTGAAGATTGAGGACTGAGTGTTGAGGGCTGAGTGATGAGAATTGATGTTTGTGGTTTGAGATTTGAAGATTGAAGAATGGTGATTGAGTATTGAAAACTGTGAATTGAGGATATTCTATTGAGGATTGAGGATTGACAATTGATTCTTGAGGACTGAGGGCTGAAGATTGAGGATTCAGTGTTGAGGATTCGGGATTGAGGTTCGAGGACTGAGAATTGAGGTTTGAGGATTGAGGATTGAGGGTTGACTCTTGAGGATTGAGGATTGAGGATTGAGGATTGAGGATTGAGGATTGAGTATTGTAGATTGAGGATTGATGATTGTGGATTGAGGACTGAGGATTGAGGATTGAGGATTGATGATTGAGGATTGAGGATTGAAGGTTGAGTATGGAGGATTGAAGATTGAGGATTGAGGATTAAGGATTGAGTATTGAATATTGAGGATTGATGATTGAGGATTGCGGACTGAGGATTGAGGATTGAGGATTGAGGATTGAAGACTGAGTATTGAGGATTAATTATTGAGGATTGAAGATTGAGGATTGAGGATTGAGGATTAAGGATTGGGAATTGAGAATGAGGATTGAGGGTTGAGGATTCAGGTTTGCGGAATGAGGATTGAGGATTGACGATTGAGGATTGATGATTGAGGATTGATTATTGAAGATTGAGGATTGACGACTGAGGATCGAGGACTGAGGATTGATAATTGAGGATTGAGGATTGAAGATTGAGTATGGAGTATTGAAGGTTGAGGATTGAGGATTGAGGATTGAGGATTGAGGATTGAGGATTGAGCATTGATGATTGAGTATTGATGATTGAAGATTGAGGATTGAGGATTGAGGGTTGAAGATTGAGGATTGGGTATTGAGGACTGAAGAATGAGGATTGAGGAACGAGGATTGACGATTGAGGATGATGGCTGAGGATTGATGATTGAGGATTGGGGATTGAGGTTTGAGGACTGAGGATTGAGGGTTGGGTATTGAGGATTGAGGATTGAGGATTGGGTATTGATGATTGAGGATTGAGGATTGAGGATTGAAGATTGTGGATTAAGGATTGAGGATTCAGGATTGAGGATTGAGGATTGAGGATTGAAGATTGAGTATTGAGGATTGAGGATTGAGGTTTGAGGATTGAGTATTTAAGATTGAGGATTGATGATTGAGGATTGCGGACTGAGGATTGAGGAATGAGGATTGAGGATTGAAGACTGAGTATCGAGGATTGATTATTGAGGATTGAAGATTGTGGATTGAGGATTGAGGATTAAGAATTGAGAATTGAGCATGAGGACTGAGGGTTGAGGATTGAAGATTGAGGATTGAGGATTGAGGGTTGAGGAATGAGGATTGAGGATTGAGGATTGTGTATTGAAGATTGAGTATTCATGACTGAGGATTGAGGATTGAGGATTGAGGATTGATGATTGAGGAACGAGGATTGACGATTGAGGATGATGGCTGAGGTTTGAGGACTGAGGATTGAGGACTGAGAACTGAGGATTGTGGATTGAGAATTGAGGATTGATGATTGAGGGTTGAAGATTGAGGATTGGGTATTGAGGACTGAAGAATGAGGATTGAGGAACGAGGATTGACGATTGAGGATGATGGCTGAGGATTGATGATTGAGGATTGGGGATTGAGGTTTGAGGACTGAGGATTGAGGGTTGGGTATTGAGGATTGAGGATTGAGGATTGAGTATTGATGATTGAGGATTGAGGATTGAGGATTGAAGATTGTGGATTAAGGATTGAGGATTGAGGATTGAGGATTGAGGATTGAGGGTGGAAGATTGAGTATTGAGGATTGAGGATTGAGGATTGAGGATTGAGTATTTAAGATTGCGGATTGATGATTGAGGATTGCGGACTGAGGATTGAGGATTGAGGATTGAGGATTGAAGACTGAGTATCGAGGATTGATTATTGAGGATTGAAGATTGTGGATTGAGGATTGAGGATTAAGAATTGAGAACTGAGCATGAGGACTGAGGGTTGAGGATTGAGGTTTGAGGAATGAGGATTGAGGATTGAGGATTGAGGATTGATGATTGAGGATTGAGTATTGAAGATTGAGGGTTGATGGCTGAGGATTGAGGATTGAGGATTGATGATTCGGAATTGAGGTTTGAGGACTGAGGATTGAGGGTTGAGGATTGAGGATTGAGGATTGATGCTTGAGGATAGAGTATTGATGATGGAAGATTGAACAGAGAGGACTGAGTGTTGAGGATTGAGTGATGAGAATTGGTGTTTGAGGATTGAGATTTGATTATTGAATATTGTGGACTGAGTATTGCAACATGAGAATTCAGGATATTCTATTGAGTATTGAGAATGGAGTATTGATGGTTGAGTATTGAGGATTGATGGTTAAGGGTTGTGTGTTGAGTATTGAGGATTGAGGATTGAGCATTCAGGATTGAGGATTGAAGATTGAGTATTGAGGATTGAAGATTGAGGATTGAGGATTAAGGATTGAGGATTGAGCATTGAAGATTGAGGATTGGGGATTGAGCATTGACGATTGAGGATTGAGTATTGGGGACTGAGAATTGAGTATTGAGGATTGAATATTGTGTGTTGAGGATTGAAGATTGAGGATTGAGGATTGAGGATTGAAGATTGAGGACTGAGTGTTGAGGGTTGAGTGATGAGAATTGATGTTTGTGGTTTGAGATTTGAAGATTGAAGAATGGTGATTGAGTATTGAAAACTGTGAGTTGAGGATATTCTATTGAGGATTGAGGATTGACAATTGATTGTTGAGGACTGAGGGCTGAAGATTGAGGATTCAGTGTTGAGGATTCGGGATTGAGGTTCGAGGACTGAGAATTGAGGTTTGAGGATTGAGGATTGAGGGTTGACTCTTGAGGATTGAGGATTGAGGATTGAGGGTTTAGTCTTGAGGATTGAGTATTGAATATTGAGGATTGATGATTGAGGTTTGCGGACTGAGGATTGAGGATTGAGGATTGAGAATTGAAGACTGAGTATTGAGGATTGATTATTGAGGATTGAAGATTGAGGATTGAGGATTGAGGATTGAGTATTGAATATTGAGGATTGATGATTGAGGTTTGCGGACTGAGGATTGAGGATTGAGGATTGAGGATTGAAGACTGAGTATTGAGGATTGATTATTGAGGATTGAAGATTGAGGATTGAGGATTGAGGATTAAGAATTGAGAATTGAGGATGAGGATTGAGGGTTGAGGATTGAGGTTTGAGGAATGAGGATTGAGGATTGAGGATTGAGGATTGATGATTGAGGATTGAGTATTGAAGATTGAGGATTGACGACTGAGGATTGAGGATTGAGGATTGATAATTGAGGATTGAGGATTGAAGATTGAGTATGGAGTATTGAAGATTGAGGATTGAGGATTGAGGAACGAGGATTGACGATTGAGGATGATGGCTGAGGTTTGAGGACTGAGGTTTGAGGACTGAGGTCTGAGGATTGAGGATTGAGAATTGAGGATTGAGGATTGAGGATTGAGGATTGAGTATTGAGGATTGAGGATTGAAGATTGAGGATTAAGGATTGAGGATTGGGGATTGAGGATCTAGGATTGGAGATTGACCTTTGAGGATTGAGGATTGAGTATTGAGGATTGAGGAACGAGGATTGACGATTGAGGATGATGGCTGAGGTTTGAGGACTGAGGTTTGAGGACTGAGGTCTGAGGATTGAGGATTGAGAATTGAGGATTCAGGATTGAGGGTTGAAGATTGAGGATTGGGTATTGAGGACTGAAGAATGAGGATTGAGGAACGAGGATTGACGATTGAGGATGATGGCTGAGGATTGATGATTGAGTATTGAGGATTGATGTTTGAGGGTTGTGTATTGAATATTGAGGATTGAGGATTGAGCATTGAGGATTGAGGATTGAGCATTGAAGATTGAGTATTGATGATTGAAGATTGAGGATTGAGGATTGAGGGTTGAGGAATGAGGATTGAGGATTGAGGATTGAGTATTGAAGATTGAGTATTCATGACTGAGGATTGAGGATTGAGGATTGAGGTTTGAGGATTGAGGATCGAAGATTGAGTATTGAGGATTGAAGATTGAGGTTTGAGGATTGAGGATTGAGGATGGAGGATGAGGGCTGAGGATTGAGGATTGAGGTTTAAGTATTGAATACTGAGAATTCAGGATATTCTATTGAGTATTGAGAATTGAGGATTGATGGTTGAGTATTGAGGATTGAGGATTGAGGATTGTGGATTGAGTATTGAAGATTGAGGATTGATGATTGAGGATTGGGGATTGAGGTTTGAGGACTGAGGATTGAGGGTTGGGGATTGAGAATTGAGGATTGAGGATTGAGTATTGATGATTGAGGATTGATGATTGAGGATTGAAGATTGTGGATTAAGGATTGAGGATTGAGGATTGAAGATTGGAGATTGACTATTGAGGATTGAGGATTGAGGATTCAGTATTGAGGATTGAAGATTGAGGATTGATGATTGAGGATTGTGGATTGAGGATTGAGGATTGAGGATTGAGGACTGAAGATTGAGGATTGGGATTGAGGATTGAGGATTGAGGATTGAGAATCGAAGATTGGGTATTGAGGATTGAAGATTGAGGTTTGAGGATTGAGTATTGAGGATGGAGGATGAGGCCTGAGGGTTGAGGGTTGAGGTTTGAGTATTGAATACTGAGAATTCAGGATATTCTATTGAGTATTGAGAATTGAGGATTGATGGTTGAGTATTGAGGATTGAGGATTGAGTATTGAGGATTGAAGATTGAGGTTTGAGGATTGAGGATTGAGGATGGAGGATGAGGGCTGAGGGTTGAGGGTTGAGGTTTGAGTATTGAATACTGAGAATTCAGGATATTCTATTGAGTATTGAGAATTGAGGGTTGATGGTTGAGCATTGAGGATTGAGGATTGAGAATTGAGGATTGAAGATTGAGGTTTGAGGATTGAGAATTGAGAATTGAGGTTGAGGACTGAGGGTTGAGGATTGAGGTTTGAGGAACGAGGATTGAGGATTGAGAATTGAGGACTGAGGATTGACGATTGAGTATTGAAGATTGAGGATTGATGACTGAGGATTGAGGATTGAGGATTGAGGATTGAGGATTGAGGATTGAAGATTGAGTATTGAGGATTGAGGATTGAGGATTGAGGATTGACGATTGAGGATTGATGATTGAGGATTGAGTATTGAAGATTGAGGATTGACGACTGAGGATTGAGTATTGAGGATTGATAATTGAGGATTGAGTATTGAAGATTGAGTATGGAGTATTGAAGATTGAGGATTGAGGATTGAGGAACGAGGATTGACGATTGAGGATGATGGCTGAGGTTTGAGGACTGAGGTTTGAGGACTGAGGACTGAGGATTGAGGATTGAGAATTGAGGATTGGAGATTGAGTATTGAGGATTGAGTATTGAGGATTGAGGATTGAAGATTGAGGATTAAGGATTGAGGATTGGGGATTGAGGATCTAGGATTGGAGATTGACCTTTGAGGATTGAGGATTGAGGATTGATGATTGAGGAACGAGGATTGACGATTGAGGATGATGGCTGAGGTTTGAGGACTGAGGATTGAGGGTTTAGTCTTGAGGATTGAGTATTGAATATTGAGGATTGATGATTGAGGTTTGCGGACTGAGGATTGAGGATTGAGGATTGACAATTGAAGACTGAGTATTGAGGATTGATTATTGAGGATTGAAGATTGAGGATTGAGGATTGAGGATTGAGTATTGAGAATTGAGGATTGATGGTTGAGTATTGAGGATTGAGGATTGAGGAATGTGGATTGAGTATTGAAGATTGAGGATTGATGATTGAGGATTGGGGATTGAGGTTTGAGGACTGAGGATTGAGGGTTGGGGATTGAGGATTGAGGATTGAGGATTGAGTATTGATGATTGAGGATTGAGGATTGAGGATTGAAGATTGTGGATTGAGGATTGAGGATTGAGGATTGAAGATTGGAGATTGACTATTGAGGATTGAGGATTGAGGATTCAGTATTGAGGATTGAAGATTGAGGATTGATGATTGAGGATTGATGATTGAGGATTGAGGATTGAGGATTGAGGACTGAAGATTGAGGATTGAAGATTGAGGATTGAGGATTGAGGGTTGAGGATTGAGGATTGATGATTGAGGATTGAGGATTGAGGATTGAGAATTGAGGATTGAGGATTGAAGATTGAGGATTGGGATTGAGGGTTGAGGATTGTGGATTGAGAATCGAAGATTGAGTATTGAGGATTGAAGATTGAGGTTTGAGGATTGACGATTGAGGATTGATGATTGAGGATTGAGTATTGAAGATTGAGGATTGACGACTGAGGATTGAGGATTGAGGATTGATAATTGAGGATTGAGGATTGAAGATTGAGTATGGAGTATTGAAGATTGAGGATTGAGGATTGAGGAACGAGGATTGACGATTGAGGATGATGGCTGAGGTTTGAGGACTGAGGTTTGAGGACTGAGGACTGAGGATTGAGGATTGAGAATTGAGGATTGGAGATTGAGTATTGAGGATTGAGTATTGAGGATTGAGGATTGAAGATTGAGGATTAAGGATTGAGGATTGGGGATTGAGGATCTAGGATTGGAGATTGACCTTTGAGGATTGAGGATTGAGGATTGATGATTGAGGAACGAGGATTGACGATTGAGGATGATGGCTGAGGTTTGAGGACTGAGGTTTGAGGACTGAGGACTGAGGATTGAGGATTGAGAATTCAGGATTGAGGATTGAGGGTTGAAGATTGAGGATTGGGTATTGAGGACTGAAGAATGAGGATTGAGGAACGAGGTTTGACGATTGAGGATGATGGCTGAGGATTGATGATTGAGTATTGAGGATTGATGTTTGAGGGTTGTGTATTGAATATTGAGGATTGAGGATTGAGGATTGGGGATTGAGGATTGATCATTGAAGATTGAGTATTGATGATTGAAGATTGAGGATTGAGGATTGAGGGTTGAGGATTGAGGATTGAGGATTGAGGATTGAGTATTGAAAATTGAGTATTCATGACTGAGGATTGAGGATTGAGGATTGAGGATTGATGATTGTGGATTGAGGACTGAGGATTGAGGATTGAGGATTGAGGATTGAGGATTGAAGATTGAGGATTGAGTATTGAAGATTGAGGATTGATGACTGAGGATTGAGGATTGAGGATTGACGATTGAGGATTGGGAATTGAGGATTGAAGATTGAGTATTGAGGATTGAAGGCTGATGATTGAGGATTGAGGGTTGTGGTTTGAGGATTGAGTGTTGAGGATTGAAGGTTGAGTATTGTGGATTGATCATTGAGTATTGATGATTGAGGACTGAGGACTGAGGATTGAAGATTGAGGATTGGGAATTGAGGATTGGCGATTGAGGATTGAGGACTGAGGATTGAGAATTGAGGATTGAGGATCGAAGATTGAGTATTGAGGATTGAAGATTGAGGATTGAGGATTGAGGACTGAAGATTGAGTACTGAGTGTTGAGTTTTGAGTGATGCGAATTGATGTTTGTAGACTGAGATTTGAAGATTGAAGATTGGGGATTGAGTACTGAAAACTGTGAATTGAGGTTATTCTAATGAGGACTGAGGATTGACAATTGATTGTTGAGGACTGAGGGCTGAAGGTTGACGATTCAGGATTGAGGATTCGGGATTGAGGTTTGAGGACGAGGACTGACGGTTGAGGATTCAGGTTTGAGGATTAAGGGTTGAGGACTGATGACTGAGGATTGAGGATTGAGGATTGCGCATTGAGGATTGAAGATTGCGGACTGGGGATTGATGATTGAAGATTGAGGATTAAGGATTGAGGATTGGGGATTGAGGATTGAAGATTGAGGATAGGGTATTGAGGATTGAAGATTGAGGATTGAGGATTGAGGATTGAGGATTGGGGATTGAGGATTGTATGTTGAAGATTGAGGATTGATGATTGAGGATTGAGGATTGAGGATCGAGGATTTAGGATTGAGGATTGAAGATGGAGGATTGAGGATTGAGGATTGAGTGTTGAAGATTGAGGATTGATGATTGAGGATTGAGGATTGAGGATTGAGGATTGAGGATTGAGGATTGAGGATTGAAGATTGAGGATTGGGATTGAGGATTGAGGATTGAGGATTGAGAATCGAAGATTGAGTATTGAGGATTGAAGGTTGAGGTTTGAGGATTGTGGATTGAGGATGGAGGATGAGGGCTGAGGGTTTAGCGTTGAGGTTTGAGTATTGAATACTGAGAATTCAGGATATTCTATTGAGTATAGAGGATTGAGGATTGATGGTTGAGTATTGAGGACTGAGGATTGAGTATTGAGTATTGAAGATTGAGGTTTGAGGATTGAGAATTGAGAATTGAGGATGAGGACTGAGGGTTGAGGATTGAGGTTTGAGGAACGAGGATTGAGAATTGAGGACTGAGGATTGACGATTGAGTATTGAAGATTGAGGATTGATGTCTGAGGGTTGAGGATTGAGGATTGAGGATTGATGATTGAGGATTGAGGATTGAGGTTTGAGTATTGAGAATTGAAGATTGAGGATTGACGATTGTGGATTGAGGACTGAGGATTGAGGATTGAGGATTGAGGATTGAGGATTGAGGATTGAGGATTGAGGATTGAAGACTGAGTATTGAGGTTTGAATTTTGAGGATTGAAGATTGAGGATTGAGCATTGAGGATTAAGAATTGAGAATTGAGGATGAGGACTGAGGGTTGAGGATTGAGGTTTGAGGAATGAGGATTGAGGGTTGAGGATTGAGGATTGATGATTGAGGATTGAGTATTGAAGATTGAGGGTTGATGACTGAGGATTGAGGATTGAAGATTGAGGTTTGAGGATTCAGGATTGAGGATTGTGGATGAGGGATGAGGGTTGAGGATTGAGGATTGAGGATTGAGGATTGAAGATCGAGTATTGAGGATTGAGGGTTGAGGATTGAGGATTGAGTACTGAAGATTGAGGATTGATGATTGTGGATTGAGGACTGAGGATTGAGGATTGAGGATTGAGGATTAAGGATTGAGGATTGAGGGTTGAGGATTGAGTATTGAAGATTGAGGATTGATGACTGAGGATTGAGGATTGAGGATTGACGATTGAGGATTGGGAATTGAGGATTGAAGATTGAGTATTGAGGATTGAAGGTTGATGATTGAGGATTCAGGGTTGTGGTTTGAGGATTGAGGGTTGAGGATTGAAGGTTGAGTATTGAGGATTGATCATTGAGTATTGATGATTGAGGACTGAGGACTGAGGATTGAAGATTGAGGATTGGGGATTGAGGATTGGCGATTGAGGATTGAGGACTGAGGATTGAGAATTGAGGATTGAGGATTGAAGATTGAGTATTGAGGATTGAAGATTGAGGGTTGAGGATTGAGGACTGAAGATTGAGGACTGAGTGTTGAGTTTTGAGTGATGCGAATTGATGTTTGTAGACTGAGATTTGAAGATTGAAGATTGGGGATTGAGTACTGAAAACTGTGAATTGAGGATATTCTAATGAGGACTGAGTATTGACAATTGATTGTTGAGGACTGAGGGCTGAAGATTGACGATTCAGGATTGAGGATTCGGGATTGGGGTTTGAGGACGAGGACTGACGGTTGAGGATTGAGTGTTGCGAATTGATGTTTGAGGATCGAGATTTGATTATTGAATATTGTGGATTGAGTATTGTATCATGAGAATTCAGGATATTCTATTGAGTATTGAGAATTGAGGATTGATGGTTGAGTATTGAGAATTGATGGTTGATGGTTGTGTGTTGAATATTGAGGATTGAGTATTGAGGATTGAAGATTGAGTATTGAGGATTGAAGATTGAGTATTGAGGATTGAAGGTTGATGATTGAGCATTGAGGATTGATGATTGAGGATTGAGGATTGAGGTTTGAGTATTGAGAATTGAAGATTGAGGATTGATGACTGTGGATTGAAGACTGAGGATTGAGGATTGAGGATTGAGGATTGAGGATTGAGGATTGAGGATTGAAGACTGAGTATTGAGGTTTGAATTTTGAGGATTGAAGATTGAGGATTGAGTATTGAGGATTAAGAATTGAGAATTGAGGATGAGGACTGAGGGTTGAGGATTGAGGTTTGAGGATTGACGCTTGGGGATAGAGGATTGAGGATGGAGGATTGAAGAGAGAGGACCGAGTGTTGAGGATTGAGTGTTGCGAATTGATGTTTGAGGATCGAGATTTGATTATTGAATATTGTGGATTGTGTATTGTATCATGAGAATTCAGGATATTCTATTGAGTATTGAGAATTGAGGATTGATGGTTGAGTATTGAGAATTGATGGTTGATGGTTGTGTGTTGAATATTGAGGATTGAGTATTGAGGATTGAAGATTGAGTATTGAGGATTGAAGATTGAGTATTGAGGATTGAAGGTTGATGATTGAGGATTGAGGATTGATGATTGAGGATTGAGGATTGAGGTTTGAGTATTGAGAATTGAAGATTGTAGATTGAAGATTGGGGATTGATGACTGAGGATTGAGGATATTCTTATGAGGACTGAGTATTGACAATTGATTGTTGAGGACAGAGGGCTGAAGATTGACGATTCAGGATTGAGGATTCGGGATTGGGGTTTGAGGACGAGGACTGACGGTTGAGGATTCAGGTTTGAGGATTGAGGATTGAGGACTGATGACTGAGGATTGAGGATTGAGGATTGAGCATTGAGGATTGAAGATTGTGGACTGGGGATTGATGATTGAAGATTGAGGATTGGGGATTGAGGATTGGCGATTGAGGATTGAGGACTGAGGATTGAGAATTGAGGATTGAGGATTGAAGATTGAGTATTGAGGATTGAAGATTGAGGGTTGAGGATTGAGGACTGAAGATTGAGGACTGAGTGTTGAGTTTTGAGTGATGCGAATTGATGTTTGTAGACTGAGATTTGAAGATTGAAGATTGGGGATTGAGTACTGACAACTGTGAATTGAGGATATTCTAATGAGGACTGAGTATTGACAATTGATTGTTGAGGACTGAGGGCTGAAGATTGACGATTCAGGATTGAGGATTCGGGATTGGGGTTTGAGGACGAGGACTGACGGTTGAGGATTCAGGTTTGAGGATTGAGGATTGAGGACTGATGACTGAGGATTGAGGATTGAGGATTGAGCATTGAGGATTGAAGATTGTGGACTGGGGATTGATGATTGAAGATTGAGGATTAAGGATTGAGGATTGGGGATTGAGGATTGAAGATTGAGGATAGGGTATTGAGGATTGAAGAATGAGGATTGAGGATTGAGGATTGAGGATTGAGGATTGAAGATTGAGTATTGAGGATTGAAGACTGACGATTGAGTATTGAGGATTGATGTTTGAGGGTTGTGTATTGAATATTGAGGATTGATGATTGAAGACTGAGTATTGAGGATTGAACATTGACGATTGAGTATTGAAGACTGTGGATTGAGGATGAGGGCTGAGGGTAGGGGATTGAGGATTGGGGATTGAGGATTGGCGATTGAGGATTGAGGACTGAGGATTGAGAATTGAGGATTGAGGATTGAAGATTGAGTATTGAAGATTGAGGATTGATGATTGTGGATTGAGGACTGAGGATTGAGGATTGAGGATTGAGGGTTGAAGATCGAGTATTGAGGATTGAGGATTGAGGAATGAGGATTGAGTATTGAAGATTGAGGATTGATGATTGTGGATTGAGGACTGAGGATTGAGGATTGAGGATTGAGGATTGAGGATTGAAGATTGAGGATTGAGTATTGAAGATTGAGGATTGATGACTGAGGATTGAGGATTGAGGATTGACGATTGAGGATTGGGAATTGAGGATTGAAGATTGAGTATTGATGATTGAAGGTTGATGATTGAGGATTGAGGGTTGTGGTTTGAGGATTGAGGGTTGAGGATCGAAGGTTGAGTATTGAGGATTGATCATTGAGTATTGATGATTGAGGACTGAGGACTGAGGATTGAAGATTGAGGATTGGGGATTGAGGATTGGCGATTGAGGATTGAGGACTGAGGATTGAGAATTGAGGATTGAGGATTGAAGATTGAGTATTTAGGATTGAAGATTGAGGATTGAGGATTGAGGACTGAAGATTCAGGACTGAGTGTTGAGTTTTGAGTGATGCGAATTGATGTTTGTAGACTGAGATTTGAGGATTGAAGATTGGGGATTGAGTACTGAAAACTGTGAATTGAGGATATTCTAATGAGGACTGAGGATTGACAATTGATTGTTGAGGACTGAGGTCTGAAGATTGACGATTCAGGATTGAGGATTCCGGATTGAGGTTTGAGGACGAGGACTGACGGTTGAGGATTCAGGTTTGAGGATTGAGGATTGAGGACTGATGACTGAGGATTGAGGATTGAGGATTGAGCATTGAGGATTGAAGATTGTGGACTGGGGATTGATGATTGAAGATTGAGGATTAAGGATTGAGGATTGGGGATTGAGGATTGAAGATTGAGGATAGGGTATTGAGGATTGAAGATTGAGGATTGAGGATTGAGGATTGAGGATTGAGGATTGAAGATTGAGTATTGAGGATTGAAGTCTGACGATTGAGTATTGAGGATTGATGTTTGAGGGTTGTGTATTGAATATTGAGGATTGAGGATTGAGGACTGAGGATTGAGGATTTAGCATTGAAGATTGAGTATTGATGATTGAAGATTGAGGATTGAGGACTGAGGTTTGAGGATGGAGGATTGAGGATTGAGTATTGAGTATTGAAGATTGAGTATTCATGACTGAGGATTGAGGATTGAGGATTGAGGGTTGATGATTGAGGATCGAAGATTGAGTATTGGGGATTGAAGATTGAGGTTTGAGGATTGAGGATTGAGGATAGAGGATGAGGGCTGAGGGTTGAGGATTGATGTTTAAGTATTGAATACTGAGAATTCAGGATATTCTATTGAGTATTGAGAATTGAGGATTGATGGTTGAGTATTGAGGATTGAGGATTGAGGATCGAGGATTGAGTATTGAAGATTGAGGATTGATGATTGAGGATTGAGGATTGAGGGTTGGGGATTGAGGATTGTGTGTTGAAGATTGAGGATTGATGATTCAGGATTGAGGATTGAGGATCGAGGATTTAGGATTGAGGATTGAAGATTGAGGATTGAGGATTGAGGATTGAGTGTTGAAGATTGAGGATTGATGATTGAGGATTGAGGATTGAGGATTGAGTATTGAGGATTGAGGATTGAGGATTGAAGATTGAGGATTGGGATTGAGGATTGAGGATTGAGGATTGAGAATCGAAGATTGAGTATTGAGGATTGAAGGTTGAGGTTTGAGGATTGTGGATTGAGGATGGAGGATGAGGGCTGAGGGTTGAGCGTTGAAGTTTGAGTATTGAATACTGAGAATTCAGGATATTCTATTGAGTATAGAGAATTGAGGATTGATGGTTGAGTATTTAGGATTGAGGATTGAGTATTGAGTATTGAAGATTGAGGTTTGAGGATTGAGAATTGAGAATTGAGGATGAGGACTGAGGGTTGAGGATTGAGGTTTGAGGAACGAGGATTGAGAATTGAGGACTGAGGATTGACGATTGAGTATTGAAGATTGAGGATTGATGTCTGAGGGTTGAGGATTGAGGATTGAGGATTGAGGATTGAGGATTGAAGATTGAGTATTGAGGATTGAGGATTGAGGATTGAGGATTGAGTGTTGAAGATCGAGGATTGATGATTGAGGATTGCGGACTGAGTATTGAGGATTGAGGATTGAGGATTGAAGACTGAGTATTGAGGATAGATTATTGAGGATTGAAGATTGAGGATTGAGGATTGAGGGTTAAGAATTGAGAATTGAGGATGAGGACTGAGGGATGAGGATTGAGGTTTGAGGAATGAGGATTGAGGATTAAGGATTGAGGATTGATGATTGAGGATTGAGGATGAGGACTGAGGGTTGAGGATTGAGGTTTGAGGAATGAAGATTGAGCATTCAGGATTGAGGATTCGGAATTGAGGTTTGAGGACTGAGGATTGAGGGTTGAGGATTGAGGATTGAGGATTGACGCTTGGGGATAGAGGATTGAGGATGGAGGATTGAAGAGAGAGGACCGAGTGTTGAGGATTGAGTGTTGAGAATTGATGTTTGAGGATCGAGATTTGATTATTGAATATTGTGGATTGAGTATTGTATCATGAGAATTCAGGATATTCTATTGAGTATTGAGAATTCAGGATTGATGGTTGAGTATTGAGAATTGATGGTTGATGGTTGTGTGTTGAATATTGAGGATTGAGTATTGAGGATTGAAGATTGAGTATTGAGGATAGAAGATTGAGTATTGAGGATTGAAGGTTGATGATTGAGGATTGAGGATTGATGATTGAGGATTGAGGATTCAGGATTGAGGATTGAGGATGAGGGATGAGGGTTGAGGATTGAGGATTGAGGATTGAGGATTGAAGATCGAGTATTGAGGATTGAGGGTTGAGGATTGAGGATTGAGTATTGAAGATTGAGTATTGATGATTGTGGATTGAGGACTGAGGATTGAGGATTGAGGATTGAGGATTGAGGATTGAGTATTGAACATTGAGGATTGATGACTGAGGATTGAGGATTGAGGATTGATGATTGAGGATTGAGGATTGAGGATTGAGGATTGAGGATTGAGGGTTGAGGATTGAGTATTGAAGATTGAGGATTGATGACTGAGGATTGAGGATTGAGGATTGACGATTGAGGATTGGGAATTGAGTATTGAAGATTGAGTATTGAGGATTGAAGGTGGATGATTGAGGATTGAGGGTTGTGGTTTGAGGATTGAGGATTGAGGATTGAGTATTGAGAATTGAAGATTGAGGATTGATGATTGTGGATTGAGGACTGAGGATTGAGGATTGAGGATTGAGTATTGAGGATTGAAGGTTGATGATTGAGGATTGAGGATTGAGGTTTGAATTTTGAGGATTGAAGATTGAGGATTGAGCATTGAGGATTAAGAATTGAGAATTGAGGATGAGGACTGTGGGTTGAGGATTGAGGTTTGAGGAATGAGGATTGAGGATTGAGGATTGAGGATTGATGATTGAGGATTGAGTATTGAAGATTGAGGGTTGATGACTGAGGATTGAGGATTGAAGATTGAGGTTTGAGGATTCAGGATTGAGGATTGAGGATGAGGGATGAGGGTTGAGGATTGAGGATTGAGGATTGAGGATTGAAGATCGAGTATTGAGGATTGAGGGTTGAGGATTGAGGATTGAGTATTGAAGATTGAGTATTGATGATTGTGGATTCAGGACTGAGGATTGAGGATTGAGGATTGAGGATTGAGGATTGAGTATTGAAAATTGAGGATTGATGACTGAGGATTGAGGATTGAGGATTGATGTCTGAGGATTGAGGATTGAGGATTGAGGATTGAGGATTGAGGATTGAAGATTGAGTATTGAGGATTGAGGATTGAGGATTGAGGATTGAGTATTGAAGATTGAGGATTGATGATTGAGGATTGCGGACTGAGGATTGAGGATTGAGTATTGACGATTGAAGACTGAGTATTGAGGATTGATTATTGAGGATTGAAGATTGAGGATTGAGGATTGAGGATTAAGAATTGAGAATTGAGGATGAGGACTGAGGGTTGAGTATTGAGGTTTGAGGAATAAGGATTGAGGATTGAGGATTGGGGATTGATGATTGAGGAATGAGTATTGAAGATTGAGGATTGATGACTGAGGATTGAGGATTGAGGATTAATGATTGAGGATTGAGGATTGAAGATTGAGTATGGAGGATTGAAGATTGAGGATTGAGGATTGAGGATTGAAATTGAGGACTGAGTGTTGAGGGTTGAGTGATGAGAATTGATGTCTGTGGATTGAGATTTGAAGATCGAAGGTTGGGGATTCAGTATTGAGAACTGTGAATTGAGGATATTCTATTGAGGATTGAGGATTGACAATTGATTGTTGCGGACTGAGGGATGAAGATTGAGCATTCAGGTTTGAGGATTCGGAATTGAGGTTTGAGGACTGAGGATTGAGGGTTGAGGATTGAGGATTGAGGATTGAGGATTGAGGATTGAAGACTGAGTATTGAGGTTTGAATTTTGAGGATTGAAGATTGAGGATTGAGTATTGAGGATTGAAGGTTGATGATTGAGCATTGAGGATTGATGATTGAGGATTGAGGATTGAGGTTTGAGTATTGAGAATTGAAGATTGAGGATTGATGACTGTGGATTGAAGACTGAGGATTGAGGATTGAGGATTGAGGATTGAGGATTGAGGATTGAGGATTGAAGACTGAGTATTGAGGTTTGAATTTTGAGGATTGAAGATTGAGGATTGAGTATTGAGGATTAAGAATTGAGAATTGAGGATGAGGACTGAGGGTTGAGGATTGAGGTTTGAGGATTGACGCTTGGGGATAGAGGATTGAGGATGGAGGATTGAAGAGAGAGGACCGAGTGTTGAGGATTGAGTGTTGCGAATTGATGTTTGAGGATCGAGATTTGATTATTGAATATTGTGGATTGTGTATTGTATCATGAGAATTCAGGATATTCTATTGAGTATTGAGAATTGAGGATTGATGGTTGAGTATTGAGAATTGATGGTTGATGGTTGTGTGTTGAATATTGAGGATTGAGTATTGAGGATTGAAGATTGAGTATTGAGGATTGAAGATTGAGTATTGAGGATTGAAGGTTGATGATTGAGGATTGAGGATTGATGATTGAGGATTGAGGATTGAGGTTTGAGTATTGAGAATTGAAGATTGTAGATTGAAGATTGGGGATTGATGACTGAGGATTGAGGATATTCTTATGAGGACTGAGTATTGACAATTGATTGTTGAGGACAGAGGGCTGAAGATTGACGATTCAGGATTGAGGATTCGGGATTGGGGTTTGAGGACGAGGACTGACGGTTGAGGATTCAGGTTTGAGGATTGAGGATTGAGGACTGATGACTGAGGATTGAGGATTGAGGATTGAGCATTGAGGATTGAAGATTGTGGACTGGGGATTGATGATTGAAGATTGAGGATTGGGGATTGAGGATTGGCGATTGAGGATTGAGGACTGAGGATTGAGAATTGAGGATTGAGGATTGAAGATTGAGTATTGAGGATTGAAGATTGAGGGTTGAGGATTGAGGACTGAAGATTGAGGACTGAGTGTTGAGTTTTGAGTGATGCGAATTGATGTTTGTAGACTGAGATTTGAAGATTGAAGATTGGGGATTGAGTACTGACAACTGTGAATTGAGGATATTCTAATGAGGACTGAGTATTGACAATTGATTGTTGAGGACTGAGGGCTGAAGATTGACGATTCAGGATTGAGGATTCGGGATTGGGGTTTGAGGACGAGGACTGACGGTTGAGGATTCAGGTTTGAGGATTGAGGATTGAGGACTGATGACTGAGGATTGAGGATTGAGGATTGAGCATTGAGGATTGAAGATTGTGGACTGGGGATTGATGATTGAAGATTGAGGATTAAGGATTGAGGATTGGGGATTGAGGATTGAAGATTGAGGATAGGGTATTGAGGATTGAAGAATGAGGATTGAGGATTGAGGATTGAGGATTGAGGATTGAAGATTGAGTATTGAGGATTGAAGACTGACGATTGAGTATTGAGGATTGATGTTTGAGGGTTGTGTATTGAATATTGAGGATTGATGATTGAAGACTGAGTATTGAGGATTGAACATTGACGATTGAGTATTGAAGACTGTGGATTGAGGATGAGGGCTGAGGGTAGGGGATTGAGGATTGGGGATTGAGGATTGGCGATTGAGGATTGAGGACTGAGGATTGAGAATTGAGGATTGAGGATTGAAGATTGAGTATTGAAGATTGAGGATTGATGATTGTGGATTGAGGACTGAGGATTGAGGATTGAGGATTGAGGGTTGAAGATCGAGTATTGAGGATTGAGGATTGAGGAATGAGGATTGAGTATTGAAGATTGAGGATTGATGATTGTGGATTGAGGACTGAGGATTGAGGATTGAGGATTGAGGATTGAGGATTGAAGATTGAGGATTGAGTATTGAAGATTGAGGATTGATGACTGAGGATTGAGGATTGAGGATTGACGATTGAGGATTGGGAATTGAGGATTGAAGATTGAGTATTGATGATTGAAGGTTGATGATTGAGGATTGAGGGTTGTGGTTTGAGGATTGAGGGTTGAGGATCGAAGGTTGAGTATTGAGGATTGATCATTGAGTATTGATGATTGAGGACTGAGGACTGAGGATTGAAGATTGAGGATTGGGGATTGAGGATTGGCGATTGAGGATTGAGGACTGAGGATTGAGAATTGAGGATTGAGGATTGAAGATTGAGTATTTAGGATTGAAGATTGAGGATTGAGGATTGAGGACTGAAGATTCAGGACTGAGTGTTGAGTTTTGAGTGATGCGAATTGATGTTTGTAGACTGAGATTTGAGGATTGAAGATTGGGGATTGAGTACTGAAAACTGTGAATTGAGGATATTCTAATGAGGACTGAGGATTGACAATTGATTGTTGAGGACTGAGGTCTGAAGATTGACGATTCAGGATTGAGGATTCCGGATTGAGGTTTGAGGACGAGGACTGACGGTTGAGGATTCAGGTTTGAGGATTGAGGATTGAGGACTGATGACTGAGGATTGAGGATTGAGGATTGAGCATTGAGGATTGAAGATTGTGGACTGGGGATTGATGATTGAAGATTGAGGATTAAGGATTGAGGATTGGGGATTGAGGATTGAAGATTGAGGATAGGGTATTGAG
This sequence comes from Calliopsis andreniformis, assembly GCF_051401765.1. Taxonomy (NCBI): domain Eukaryota; kingdom Metazoa; phylum Arthropoda; class Insecta; order Hymenoptera; family Andrenidae; genus Calliopsis; species Calliopsis andreniformis. The sequence continues at coordinate 2,149,572 of NW_027480467.1, read as the reverse complement.
GATTGAAGATTGAGGATTGAGGATTGAGGATTGAGGATTGAGGATTGAAGATTGAGTATTGAGGATTGAAGTCTGACGATTGAGTATTGAGGATTGATGTTTGAGGGTTGTGTATTGAATATTGAGGATTGAGGATTGAGGACTGAGGATTGAGGATTTAGCATTGAAGATTGAGTATTGATGATTGAAGATTGAGGATTGAGGACTGAGGTTTGAGGATGGAGGATTGAGGATTGAGTATTGAGTATTGAAGATTGAGTATTCATGACTGAGGATTGAGGATTGAGGATTGAGGGTTGATGATTGAGGATCGAAGATTGAGTATTGGGGATTGAAGATTGAGGTTTGAGGATTGAGGATTGAGGATAGAGGATGAGGGCTGAGGGTTGAGGATTGATGTTTAAGTATTGAATACTGAGAATTCAGGATATTCTATTGAGTATTGAGAATTGAGGATTGATGGTTGAGTATTGAGGATTGAGGATTGAGGATCGAGGATTGAGTATTGAAGATTGAGGATTGATGATTGAGGATTGAGGATTGAGGATTGGGGATTGAGGATTGTGTGTTGAAGATTGAGGATTGATGATTCAGGATTGAGGATTGAGGATCGAGGATTTAGGATTGAGGATTGAAGATTGAGGATTGAGGATTGAGGATTGAGTGTTGAAGATTGAGGATTGATGATTGAGGATTGAGGATTGAGGATTGAGTATTGAGGATTGAGGATTGAGGATTGAAGATTGAGGATTGGGATTGAGGATTGAGGATTGAGGATTGAGAATCGAAGATTGAGTATTGAGGATTGAAGGTTGAGGTTTGAGGATTGTGGATTGAGGATGGAGGATGAGGGCTGAGGGTTGAGCGTTGAAGTTTGAGTATTGAATACTGAGAATTCAGGATATTCTATTGAGTATAGAGAATTGAGGATTGATGGTTGAGTATTTAGGATTGAGGATTGAGTATTGAGTATTGAAGATTGAGGTTTGAGGATTGAGAATTGAGAATTGAGGATGAGGACTGAGGGTTGAGGATTGAGGTTTGAGGAACGAGGATTGAGAATTGAGGACTGAGGATTGACGATTGAGTATTGAAGATTGAGGATTGATGTCTGAGGGTTGAGGATTGAGGATTGAGGATTGAGGATTGAGGATTGAAGATTGAGTATTGAGGATTGAGGATTGAGGATTGAGGATTGAGTGTTGAAGATCGAGGATTGATGATTGAGGATTGCGGACTGAGTATTGAGGATTGAGGATTGAGGATTGAAGACTGAGTATTGAGGATAGATTATTGAGGATTGAAGATTGAGGATTGAGGATTGAGGGTTAAGAATTGAGAATTGAGGATGAGGACTGAGGGATGAGGATTGAGGTTTGAGGAATGAGGATTGAGGATTAAGGATTGAGGATTGATGATTGAGGATTGAGGATGAGGACTGAGGGTTGAGGATTGAGGTTTGAGGAATGAAGATTGAGCATTCAGGATTGAGGATTCGGAATTGAGGTTTGAGGACTGAGGATTGAGGGTTGAGGATTGAGGATTGAGGATTGACGCTTGGGGATAGAGGATTGAGGATGGAGGATTGAAGAGAGAGGACCGAGTGTTGAGGATTGAGTGTTGAGAATTGATGTTTGAGGATCGAGATTTGATTATTGAATATTGTGGATTGAGTATTGTATCATGAGAATTCAGGATATTCTATTGAGTATTGAGAATTCAGGATTGATGGTTGAGTATTGAGAATTGATGGTTGATGGTTGTGTGTTGAATATTGAGGATTGAGTATTGAGGATTGAAGATTGAGTATTGAGGATAGAAGATTGAGTATTGAGGATTGAAGGTTGATGATTGAGGATTGAGGATTGATGATTGAGGATTGAGGATTCAGGATTGAGGATTGAGGATGAGGGATGAGGGTTGAGGATTGAGGATTGAGGATTGAGGATTGAAGATCGAGTATTGAGGATTGAGGGTTGAGGATTGAGGATTGAGTATTGAAGATTGAGTATTGATGATTGTGGATTGAGGACTGAGGATTGAGGATTGAGGATTGAGGATTGAGGATTGAGTATTGAACATTGAGGATTGATGACTGAGGATTGAGGATTGAGGATTGATGATTGAGGATTGAGGATTGAGGATTGAGGATTGAGGATTGAGGGTTGAGGATTGAGTATTGAAGATTGAGGATTGATGACTGAGGATTGAGGATTGAGGATTGACGATTGAGGATTGGGAATTGAGTATTGAAGATTGAGTATTGAGGATTGAAGGTGGATGATTGAGGATTGAGGGTTGTGGTTTGAGGATTGAGGATTGAGGATTGAGTATTGAGAATTGAAGATTGAGGATTGATGATTGTGGATTGAGGACTGAGGATTGAGGATTGAGGATTGAGTATTGAGGATTGAAGGTTGATGATTGAGGATTGAGGATTGAGGTTTGAATTTTGAGGATTGAAGATTGAGGATTGAGCATTGAGGATTAAGAATTGAGAATTGAGGATGAGGACTGTGGGTTGAGGATTGAGGTTTGAGGAATGAGGATTGAGGATTGAGGATTGAGGATTGATGATTGAGGATTGAGTATTGAAGATTGAGGGTTGATGACTGAGGATTGAGGATTGAAGATTGAGGTTTGAGGATTCAGGATTGAGGATTGAGGATGAGGGATGAGGGTTGAGGATTGAGGATTGAGGATTGAGGATTGAAGATCGAGTATTGAGGATTGAGGGTTGAGGATTGAGGATTGAGTATTGAAGATTGAGTATTGATGATTGTGGATTCAGGACTGAGGATTGAGGATTGAGGATTGAGGATTGAGGATTGAGTATTGAAAATTGAGGATTGATGACTGAGGATTGAGGATTGAGGATTGATGTCTGAGGATTGAGGATTGAGGATTGAGGATTGAGGATTGAGGATTGAAGATTGAGTATTGAGGATTGAGGATTGAGGATTGAGGATTGAGTATTGAAGATTGAGGATTGATGATTGAGGATTGCGGACTGAGGATTGAGGATTGAGTATTGACGATTGAAGACTGAGTATTGAGGATTGATTATTGAGGATTGAAGATTGAGGATTGAGGATTGAGGATTAAGAATTGAGAATTGAGGATGAGGACTGAGGGTTGAGTATTGAGGTTTGAGGAATAAGGATTGAGGATTGAGGATTGGGGATTGATGATTGAGGAATGAGTATTGAAGATTGAGGATTGATGACTGAGGATTGAGGATTGAGGATTAATGATTGAGGATTGAGGATTGAAGATTGAGTATGGAGGATTGAAGATTGAGGATTGAGGATTGAGGATTGAAATTGAGGACTGAGTGTTGAGGGTTGAGTGATGAGAATTGATGTCTGTGGATTGAGATTTGAAGATCGAAGGTTGGGGATTCAGTATTGAGAACTGTGAATTGAGGATATTCTATTGAGGATTGAGGATTGACAATTGATTGTTGCGGACTGAGGGATGAAGATTGAGCATTCAGGTTTGAGGATTCGGAATTGAGGCTTGAGGACTGAGGATTGAGGGTTGAGGATTGAGGATTGAGGATTGACGCTTGAGGATAGAGGATTGAGGATGGAGGATTGAAGATTGAGTATTGAGTATTGAAGATTGAGGGTTGATGGTTGAGTATTGAGGATTGAGAATTGAGGGTTGAGGATTGAGTTTTGATGATTGAGGATTGATGATTGAGGATTGAGGATTGAGGATTGAGAATTGAGGATTGAGGATTGAAGATTGAGTATTGAAGATTGAAGATTCAGTATTGATTAATGAAGGTTGAGAATTGAGGATTGAGGGTTGAACATTGAGGACTGAGTGTTGAGGGTTGAGTGATGGGAATTGATGTTTGTGGATAGAGGTTGGAAGATTGCAGATTGAGTATTGAGTACTGAAAACTGTGAATTGAGGATATTCTATTGAGGATTGAGGATTGACAACTGATTGTTGATGACTGAGAGCTGAAGATTGAGGGTTCAGAATTGAGGTTTGAGGTCTGAGGATTGCGGATTGACGATTGAGTATTGAGGATTGAAGATTGAGGATTGAGGATTGAGGATTGAGGAATGAGGATTGAGGATTGATGATTGAAGATTCAGGATTGAGGTTTGAGTATTGAGGATTGACGATTGAAGACTGAGTATTGAGGATTGAACATTGAGGATTCAGGATTGAGGATTGAGGATGAGGGCTGAGGGTTGAGGATTGAGGATTGAGGATTGAGGATTGAAGATTGAGTATTGAGGATTGAGGATTGAGGATTGAGGATTGACTATTGAAGACTGAGGATTGATGATTGTGGATTGAGGACTGAGGATTGAGGATTGAGGATTGACAATTGATTGTTGCGGACTGAGGGATGAAGATTGAGCAGTCAGTATTGAGGATTCTGAATTGAGGTTTGATGACTGAGGATTGAGGATTGATGATTGAGGATTGAGGATTGAAGATTGAGTATTGAGGATTGAAGACTGACGACTGAGGATTGAGGATTGAGGATTGAGGATTGAGGATTGAAGATTGAGTATTCAGGATTGAAGATTGAGCATTGAGGATTGAGGCTTGAGGATTGATGGTTAAGGATTGAGGACAGAGGATTGAGTATTGAAGATTGTGGATTGATGACTGAGGATTTAGGATTGATGATTGATGATTGAGGATTGAGGATTGAAGTTTGAGTATGGAGGATTGAAGATTGAGGATTGAGGATTGAGGATTGAAGATTCAAGACTGTATGTAGAGGGTTGAGTGGTGAGAATTGATGTCTGTGAATTGAGATCTGAAGATTGAAGATTGGGGATTGAGTATTGAAAACTGTGAATAGAGGATATTCTGTTGAGGATTGAGGGTTGACTATTGATTGTTGCGGACTGAGGAATGAAGATTGAGCATTCAGGATTGAGGATTCGGAGTTGAGGTTTGAGGACTGAGGATTGAGGGTTGAGGATTGAGGAATGTGGATTGACGCTTGAGGATAGTGGATTGAGGTTGGAGGATTGAAGAGAGAGGACCGAGTGTTGAGGTTTGAGTGTTGAGAATTGATGTTTGAGGATCGAGATTTGATTATTGAATATTGTGGTATGAGTATTGAATCATGAGGATTCAGGATATTCTATTGAGTATTAAGAATTGAGGATTGATGGTTGAGTATTGAGAATTGATGGCTGATGGTTGTGTGTTGAATATTGAGGATTGAGGATTGAGGATTGAGGATTGAGAATTGAGGATTGAAGATTGAGTATTGATGATTGAAGATTGAGGATTGAGGATTGAGGACTGAGGATTGAGGTTTGAGGATTGAGGATTGAAGATTGAGTATTGAGGATTGAAGATTGAGTATTGAGGATTGACGATTGAGGATTGAGGATTGAGGATTGAGGATTGAGGATTGAGGATTGAGTATTGAAGATTGAGTATTCAAGACTGAGGGTTGAGGATTGAGGATTGAGTGTTGCGGATTGAGGATCGAAGATTGAGTATTGAGGATTGGAGATTGAGGTTTGAGGATTGAGGATTGAGGATGGAGGATGAGGGCTGATGGTTGAGGATTGAGGCTTGAGTATTGAATACTGAGAATCAAGGATATTCTATTGAGTATTGGGAATTGAGGATTGATGTTTGAGTATTGAGGATTGAGGATTGAGGATTGAGGATTGAGTATTGAAGATTGAGGATTGATGATTGAGGATTGAGGATTGAGGATTGAGGATTGAGGATTGAGGATTGAGGGTTGAAGATTGAGGATTGGGTACTGAGGCCTGAAGAATGAGGATTGAGGATTGAGGATTGAGGACTGAGAATTGCAGATTGAGTATTGAGTATTGAAGACTAACGATTGAGGATTGAGGATTGAGGATTGGGGATTGAGGATTGAGGATTGAAGATTGAGTATTGAGGATTGAAGATTCAGGATTGAGGTTTGAGGACTGAAGATCGAGGATTGAGGATTGAGGATTGAGTATTGAGGATTGAGGATTGAAGATTGAGTATTGATGATTGAGTATTGAGGATTGAGGATTGATAGTTGAGGATTGAGGACGAGGACTGACGGTTGAGGATTGAGGTACGAGGATTGATGATTGAGGATTGAGGATTGAGGATTGAGTATTGAGGATTGATGATTGAAGACTGAGTATTGAGGATTGAACGTTGAGGATTGAGGATTCAGGATTGAGGATTGAGGATGAGGGCTGAGGGTTGAGGATTGAGGATTGAGGATTGAGGATTGAAGATTGAGTATTGAGGATTGAGGATTGAGGATTGAGGATTGACTATTGAAGATTGAGGATTGATGATTGTGGATTGAGGACTGAGGATTGAGGATTGAGGATTGACAATTGATTGTTGCGGACTGAGGGATGAAGATTGAGCATTCAGGATTGAGGATTCGGAATTGAGGTTTGAGGACTGAGGATTGAGGGTTGGGGATTGAGGATTGAGGATTGAGGATTGAGTATTGATGATTGAGAATTGAGGATTGAGGATTGAAGATTGTGGATTAAGGACTGAGGATTGAGTATTGAGGATTGGAGATTGACTATTGAGGATTGAACATTGAGGACTGAGTGTTGAGGGTTGAGTGATGAGAATTGATGTTTGTGTATAGAGGTTGGAAGATTGCAGATTGAGTATTGAGTATTGAAAACTGTGAATTAAGGATATTCTATTGAGGATTGAGGATTGACAACTGATTGTTGATGACTGAGAGCTGAAGATTGAGGATTCAGGATTGAGGATTCAGAATTGAAGTTTGAGGACTGAGGATTGTGGATTGACGATTGAGTATTGAGGGCTGAGGACTGAGGATTGAGTGTTGAGAATTGAGGATTGAGGATTCAGGATTGAAGATTGAGTATTGGGTATTGAGGATAGAAGTATGAGGATTGAGGATTGAGGATTGAGGATTGAGGATTGAAGATTGAGTATTGAGGATTGGAGATTGACTATTGAGGATTGAGGATTGAGGATTGAGGATTGAGGAACGAGGATTGAGGATTGAGGATGATGGCCGAGGATTGAGGATTGAGGTTTGAGGACTGTGGACTGAGGGTTGAGGATTGAGAATTGAGGAGTGAGGATTGAGGGTTGACGATTGAGGATTGGGTATTGAGGACTGAAGAATGAGGATTGTGGATTGAGGACTGAGGATTGAGGATTGAGGATTGATGATTGAGGATTGAGGATTGAGGATTGAGGATTGAGGATTGACGATTGAAGACTGAGTATTGGGGACTGAAGATTGAGGATTGATGGTTGAGTATTGAGGATTGAGAATTGAGGATCGAGTTTTGAAGATTGAGGATTGATGATTGAGGATTGAGGATTGAGGATTGAGGATTGAGGATTGAGGATTGAAGATTGAGTATTGAAGATTGAAGATTCAGTATTGAGGAATGAAGATTGAGAATTGAGGATTGAGGATTGAACATTGAGGACTGAGTGTTGAGGGTTGAGTTATGAGAATTGAGGTTTGTGGATAGAGGTTGGAAGATTGCAGATTGAGTATTGAGTATTGAAAACTGTGAATTGAGGATATTCTATTGAGGATTGAGGATTGAGTATTGAGGATTGAGGATTGAAGATTGAGTATTGATGATTGAGTATTGAGGATTGAGGATTGATAGTTGAGGATTGAGGACGAGGACTGACGGTTGAGGATTGAGGTACGAGGATTGATGATTGAGGATTGAGGATTGAGGATTGAGTATTGAGGATTGATGATTGAAGACTGAGTATTGAGGATTGAACGTTGAGGATTGAGGATTCAGGATTGAGGATTGAGGATGAGGGCTGAGGGTTGAGGATTGAGGATTGAGGATTGAGGATTGAAGATTGAGTATTGAGGATTGAGGATTGAGGATTGAGGATTGACTATTGAAGATTGAGGATTGATGATTGTGGATTGAGGACTGAGGATTGAGGATTGAGGATTGACAATTGATTGTTGCGGACTGAGGGATGAAGATTGAGCATTCAGGATTGAGGATTCGGAATTGAGGTTTGAGGACTGAGGATTGAGGGTTGGGGATTGAGGATTGAGGATTGAGGATTGAGTATTGATGATTGAGAATTGAGGATTGAGGATTGAAGATTGTGGATTAAGGACTGAGGATTGAGTATTGAGGATTGGAGATTGACTATTGAGGATTGAACATTGAGGACTGAGTGTTGAGGGTTGAGTGATGAGAATTGATGTTTGTGTATAGAGGTTGGAAGATTGCAGATTGAGTATTGAGTATTGAAAACTGTGAATTAAGGATATTCTATTGAGGATTGAGGATTGACAACTGATTGTTGATGACTGAGAGCTGAAGATTGAGGATTCAGGATTGAGGATTCAGAATTGAAGTTTGAGGACTGAGGATTGTGGATTGACGATTGAGTATTGAGGGCTGAGGACTGAGGATTGAGTGTTGAGAATTGAGGATTGAGGATTCAGGATTGAAGATTGAGTATTGGGTATTGAGGATAGAAGTATGAGGATTGAGGATTGAGGATTGAGGATTGAGGATTGAAGATTGAGTATTGAGGATTGGAGATTGACTATTGAGGATTGAGGATTGAGGATTGAGGATTGAGGAACGAGGATTGAGGATTGAGGATGATGGCCGAGGATTGAGGATTGAGGTTTGAGGACTGTGGACTGAGGGTTGAGGATTGAGAATTGAGGAGTGAGGATTGAGGGTTGACGATTGAGGATTGGGTATTGAGGACTGAAGAATGAGGATTGTGGATTGAGGACTGAGGATTGAGGATTGAGGATTGATGATTGAGGATTGAGGATTGAGGATTGAGGATTGAGGATTGACGATTGAAGACTGAGTATTGGGGACTGAAGATTGAGGATTGATGGTTGAGTATTGAGGATTGAGAATTGAGGATCGAGTTTTGAAGATTGAGGATTGATGATTGAGGATTGAGGATTGAGGATTGAGGATTGAGGATTGAGGATTGAAGATTGAGTATTGAAGATTGAAGATTCAGTATTGAGGAATGAAGATTGAGAATTGAGGATTGAGGATTGAACATTGAGGACTGAGTGTTGAGGGTTGAGTTATGAGAATTGAGGTTTGTGGATAGAGGTTGGAAGATTGCAGATTGAGTATTGAGTATTGAAAACTGTGAATTGAGGATATTCTATTGAGGATTGAGGATTGAGGATTGAGGATTGACTATTGAAGATTGAGGATTTATGATTGTGGATTGAGGACTGAGGATTGAGGATTGAGGATTGACAATTGATAGTTGCGGACTGAGGGATGAAGATTGAGCAGTCAGTATTGAGGATTCGGGATTGAGGTTTGAGGACTGAGGATTGAGGGTTGGGGTTTGAGGATTGAGGATTGAGGATTGAGTATTGATGATTGAGAATTGAGGATTGAGGATTGAAGATTGTGGATTAAGGATTGAGGATTGAGGATTGAGGATTGAGGATTGAGGTTTGAGGATTGAGGATTGAGGATTGAGTATTGAGGATTGATGATTGAAGACTGAGTATTGAGGATTGAACATTGAGGATTGAGGATTCAGGATTGAGAATTGAGGATGAGGGCTGAGGGATGAGGATTGAGGATTGAGGATTGAGGATTGAAGATTGAGTATTGAGGATTGAGGATTGAGGATTGAGGATTGACTATTGAAGATTGAGGATTGAGGATTGAGGATTGGGTATTGAGGATTGAAGAATGAGAATTGACGATTGTGGATTGAGTATTGAGGATTGAAGATCGAGAATTGAGGATTAAGGATTGAGGAATGAGGATTGAGGATTGATGATTGAGGATTGAGGATTGAGGATTGAGTATTGAGGATTGATGATTGAAGACTGAGTATTGAGGATTGAACATTGAGGATTGAGGATTCAGGATTGAGGATTGAGGTTTGAGGATTGAGTATTGAAGATTGAGTATTGAGGATTGAGGATTGAGGATTGAGGATTGACTATTGAAGATTGAGGATTGAGGATTGAAAATTGGGTATTGAGGATTGACGAATGAGAATTGACGATTGTGGATTGAGTATTGAGGATTGAAGATTGAGTATTGAGGAATGAAGGTTGATGATTGAGGATTGCGGACTGATGATTGAGGATTGAGGATTGAGGATTGAGGATTGAGGATTGAGTATTGAGGATTGAGGATTGAAGATTGAGTATTGATGATTGAATATTGTGGATTGAGGATTGATAGTTGAGGATTGAGGACGAGGACTGACGGTTGAGGATTGAGGTACGAGGATTGAGGATTGAGGATTGAGGACTGAGGATTGAGGATTGAGGATTGAGCATTGAGGATTGAAGATTGAGGACTGGGGATTGAGGATTGAAGATTGGTTATTGAGGATTGAAGATTGAGAATTGAGGATTGAGGATTGAGAATTGGGAATTGAGGATGAGGACTGAGGGTTGAGGTTTGAGGTTTGAGGAATCAGGATTGAGGATTGAGTATTGAGGATTGAGGACTGAGGATTGAAGATTGAGTATTGATGAATGAATATTGAGGATTGAGGATTGATAGTTGAGGATTGAGGATGAGGACTGAGGGTTGAGGTTTGAGGTTTGAGGAATGAGGATTGAGGATTGAGGTTTGAGGATTGAGGATTGAGGATTGTGTATTGAGTATTGAAGATGGAGTATTCATGACTGAGGATTGAGGTTTGAGGTTTGAGGACTGAGGATTGAGGATCGAAGGTTGAGTATTGAGGATTGAAGATTGAGTATTGAGGATTGAGGATTGATGATGGAGGATGAGGACTGAGGGTTGAGGATTGGGGTTTGAGGAATGAGGATTGAGGATTGAGGATTGAGGATTGAAGATCGAGGATTGAGGATTAAGGATTGAGGAATGAGGATTGAGGACTGATGATTGAGGATTGAGGATTGAGGATTGAGTATTGAGGATTGATGATTGAAGACTGAGTATTGAGGATTGAACATTGAGGATTGAGGATTCAGGATTGAGGATTGAGGATGAGGGCTGAGGGTTGAGGATTGAGGATTGAGGATTGAGTATTGAAGATTGAGTATTGAGGATTGAGGATTGAGGATTGAGGATTGACTATTGAAGATTGAGGATTGAGGATTGAAAATTGGGTATTGAGGATTGACGAATGAGAATTGACGATTGTGGATTGAGTATTGAGGATTGAAGATTGAGTATTGAGGAATGAAGGTTGATGATTGAGGATTGCGGATTGATGATTGAGGATTGAGGATTGAGGATTGAGGATTGAGGATTGAGTATTGAGGATTGAGGATTGAAGATTGAGTATTGATGATTGAATATTGAGGATTGAGGATTGATAGTTGAGGATTGAGGACGAGGACTGACGGTTGAGGATTGAGGTACGAGGATTGAGGATTGAGGATTGAGGATTGAGGATTGAGGTTCGAGGATTGAAGATTGCGTAATGAGGATTGAAGGTTGAGGATTGAGGATTGAAGATTGAGTATGGAGGATTGAAGGTTGAGGATTGAGGATTGAGGATTGAAGATTGAGGATTGAGGATTGAGGATTGACAATTGATTGTTGCGGACTGAGGGATGAAGATTGAGCATTCAGGATTGAGGATTCGGAATTGAGGTTTGAGGACTAAGGATTGAGGGTTGAGGATTGAGGTTTGAGGATTGACGCTTGGGGATAGAGGATTGAGGATGGAGGATTGAAGAGAGAGGACCGAGTGTTGAGGATTGAGTGTTGAGAATTGATGTTTGAGGATCGAGATTTGATTATTGAATATTGTGGATTGAGCATTGAGTCATGAGAATTCAGGATATTCTCTTGAGTATTGAGAATAGATAGTTGATGGCTGTGTGTTGAATATTGAGGATTGAGTATTCAGGATTGAAGATTGAGTATTGAGGATTGAAGGTTGATGATTGAGGATTGAGGATTGATGATTGAGGATTGAGGATTGAGGATTGAGTATTGAGGATTGATGATTGAAGACTGAGTATTGAGGATTGAACATTGAGGATTGAGGATTCAGGATTGAGGATTGAGAATGAAGGCTGAGGGCTGAGGATTGAGGATTGAGGATTCAGGATTGAAGATTGAGTATTGAGGATTGATGATTGTGGATTGAGGACTGAGGATTGAGGATTGAGGATTGACAATTGATTGTTGCGGACTGAGGGATGAAGATTGAGCATTCAGGATTGAGGATTCGGAGTTGAGGTTTGAGGACTGAGGATTGAGTGTTGGGGATTGAGGATTGAGGATTGAGGATTGAGTATTGATGATTGAGAATTGAGGATTGAGGATTGAAGATTGTGGATTAAGGATTGAGTATTGAAGATTGAGGATTGATGACTGAGGATTGAGGATTGAGGATTGAGGATTGAGGATTGAAGATTGCGTAATGAGGATTGAAGGTTGAGGATTGAGGATTGGAGATTGAGTATGGAGGATTGAAGATTGAGGATTGAGGATTGAGGATTAAAGATTGAGGATTGAGTGTTGAGAATTGAGGATTGAGGATTGAGGATTGAAGATTGAGTATTGGGTATTGAGGATAGAAGTATGAGGATTGAGGATTGAGGATTGAGGATTGAGGATTGAAGATTGAGTATTGAGGATTGGAGATTGACTATTGAGGATTGAGGATTGAGGATTGAGGATTGAGGAACGAGGATTGAGGATTGAGGATGATGGCTGAGGGTTGAGGATTGAGGTTTGAGGACTGTGGACTGAGGGTTGAGGATTGAGAATTGAGGATTGAGGATTGAGGGTTGAAGATTGAGGATTGTGTATTGAGGACTGAAGAATGAGGATTGTGGATTGAGGATTGAGGATTGAGGATTGAGGATTGATGATTGAGGATTGAGGATTGAGGATTGAGGATTGAGGATTGATGATTGAAGACTGAGTATTGAGGATTGAAGATTGAGGATTGATGGTTGAGTATTGAGGGTTGATAGTTGAGGATTGAGTTTTGAAGATTGAGGATTGATGATTGAGGATTGAGCATTGAGGATTGAGGATTGAGGATTGAGGACTGAAGATTGAGTATTGAGGATTGAAGTTTCAGTATTGAGGAATGAAGATTGAGAATTGAGGATTGAGGGTTGAACATTGAGGACTGAGTGTTGAGGTTTGAGTGATGAGAATTGATGTTTGTGGATAGAGGTTGGAAGATTGCAGATTGAGTATTGAGTATTGAAAACTGTGAATTGAGGATATTCTATTGAGGATTGAGGATTGTGGATTGAGGTTTGAGAATTGAGGATTGAAGATTGAGTATTGAGGATTGAAGATTGAGGATTGAGGATTGAGGGTTGAGGATTGAGGATTGAAGATTCAGGATTGCGTATTGATGATTGACGATTGAGGATTGACGATTGAGGATTGAGTATTGAGGATTGAGAATTGAGGACTGAGGATTGAGGATTGAGAATTGAGGATTGAGGATTGAGGATTGAGGATTGAAGACTGAGGATTGGGTATTGAGGATAGAAGAATGAGGATTGAGGATTGAGGATTGAGGATTGAGGATTGAAGGTTGAGTATTGAGGATTGAAGACTGACGATTGAGGATTGAGGATTGAGGATTGAGGATTGAGGATTGAAGATTGAGTATTCAGGATTGAAGATTGAGGATTGAGGATTGAGGCTTGAGGATTGAGGATTGAGGATTGAGGATTGAAGATTGAGGATTGGGGATTGAGGGTTGAGGATTGAGGATTGAGTATTGATGTCTGAGAATTGACGACTGAGGCTTGAGGACTGAGGATTGAGGACTGAGGATTGAGGATTGAGGATTGAGCATTGAGGATTGAAGATTGAGGACTGGGGATTGAGGATTGAAGATTGGTTATTGGGGATTGAACATTGAGAATTGAGGATTGAGGATTGAGAATTGGGATTTGAGGATGATGACTGAGGGTTGAGGTTTGAGGTTTGAGGAATGAGGATTGAGGATTGGAGATTGAGTATGGAGGATTGAAGATTGAGGATTGAGGATTGAGGATTGAAGATTGAGGATTGAGTGTTGAGAATTGAGGATTGAGGATTGAGGATTGAAGATTGAGTATTGGGTATTGAGGATAGAAGTATGAGGATTGAGGATTGAGGATTGAGGATTGAGGATTGAGGATTGACGTTTGAGGATAGTGCATTGAGGTTGGAGGATTGAAGAGGGAGGACCGAGTGTTGAGGACTGAGTGTTGAGAATTGATGTTTGAGGATCGAGATTTGATTATTGAATATTGTGGGTTGAGTATTGAATCATGAGAATTCAGGATATTCTATTGAGTATTAAGAATTGAGGATTGATGGTTGAGTATTGAGAATTGATGGCTGATGGTTGTGTGTTCAATATTGAGAATTGAGGATTCAGGATTGAGAATTGACGATTGAGGATTGAGGATTGAGAATTGAGGATTGAGGATTGAGGATTGAGGATTGAAGACTGAGGATTGGGTATTGAGGATAGAAGAATGAGGATTGAGGATTGAGGATTGAGGATTGGGGTTTGAGGAATGAGGATTGAGGATTGAGGATTGAGGATTGAAGATCGAGGATTGAGGATTAAGGATTGAGGAATGAGGATTGAGGACTGATGATTGAGGATTGAGGATTGAGGATTGAGTATTGAGGATTGATGATTGAAGACTGAGTATTGAGGATTGAACATTGAGGATTGAGGATTCAGGATTGAGGATTGAGGATGAGGGCTGAGGGTTGAGGATTGAGGATTGAGGATTGAGTATTGAAGATTGAGTATTGAGGATTGAGGATTGAGGATTGAGGATTGACTATTGAAGATTGAGGATTGAGGATTGAAAATTGGGTATTGAGGATTGACGAATGAGAATTGACGATTGTGGATTGAGTATTGAGGATTGAAGATTGAGTATTGAGGAATGAAGGTTGATGATTGAGGATTGCGGATTGATGATTGAGGATTGAGGATTGAGGATTGAGGATTGAGGATTGAGTATTGAGGATTGAGGATTGAAGATTGAGTATTGATGATTGAATATTGAGGATTGAGGATTGATAGTTGAGGATTGAGGACGAGGACTGACGGTTGAGGATTGAGGTACGAGGATTGAGGATTGAGGATTGAGGATTGAGGATTGAGGTTCGAGGATTGAAGATTGCGTAATGAGGATTGAAGGTTGAGGATTGAGGATTGAAGATTGAGTATGGAGGATTGAAGGTTGAGGATTGAGGATTGAGGATTGAAGATTGAGGATTGAGGATTGAGGATTGACAATTGATTGTTGCGGACTGAGGGATGAAGATTGAGCATTCAGGATTGAGGATTCGGAATTGAGGTTTGAGGACTAAGGATTGAGGGTTGAGGATTGAGGTTTGAGGATTGACGCTTGGGGATAGAGGATTGAGGATGGAGGATTGAAGAGAGAGGACCGAGTGTTGAGGATTGAGTGTTGAGAATTGATGTTTGAGGATCGAGATTTGATTATTGAATATTGTGGATTGAGCATTGAGTCATGAGAATTCAGGATATTCTCTTGAGTATTGAGAATAGATAGTTGATGGCTGTGTGTTGAATATTGAGGATTGAGTATTCAGGATTGAAGATTGAGTATTGAGGATTGAAGGTTGATGATTGAGGATTGAGGATTGATGATTGAGGATTGAGGATTGAGGATTGAGTATTGAGGATTGATGATTGAAGACTGAGTATTGAGGATTGAACATTGAGGATTGAGGATTCAGGATTGAGGATTGAGAATGAAGGCTGAGGGTTGAGGATTGAGGATTGAGGATTCAGGATTGAAGATTGAGTATTGAGGATTGATGATTGTGGATTGAGGACTGAGGATTGAGGATTGAGGATTGACAATTGATTGTTGCGGACTGAGGGATGAAGATTGAGCATTCAGGATTGAGGATTCGGAGTTGAGGTTTGAGGACTGAGGATTGAGTGTTGGGGATTGAGGATTGAGGATTGAGGATTGAGTATTGATGATTGAGAATTGAGGATTGAGGATTGAAGATTGTGGATTAAGGATTGAGTATTGAAGATTGAGGATTGATGACTGAGGATTGAGGATTGAGGATTGAGGATTGAGGATTGAAGATTGCGTAATGAGGATTGAAGGTTGAGGATTGAGGATTGGAGATTGAGTATGGAGGATTGAAGATTGAGGATTGAGGATTGAGGATTAAAGATTGAGGATTGAGTGTTGAGAATTGAGGATTGAGGATTGAGGATTGAAGATTGAGTATTGGGTATTGAGGATAGAAGTATGAGGATTGAGGATTGAGGATTGAGGATTGAGGATTGAAGATTGAGTATTGAGGATTGGAGATTGACTATTGAGGATTGAGGATTGAGGATTGAGGATTGAGGAACGAGGATTGAGGATTGAGGATGATGGCTGAGGGTTGAGGATTGAGGTTTGAGGACTGTGGACTGAGGGTTGAGGATTGAGAATTGAGGATTGAGGATTGAGGGTTGAAGATTGAGGATTGTGTATTGAGGACTGAAGAATGAGGATTGTGGATTGAGGATTGAGGATTGAGGATTGAGGATTGATGATTGAGGATTGAGGATTGAGGATTGAGGATTGAGGATTGATGATTGAAGACTGAGTATTGAGGATTGAAGATTGAGGATTGATGGTTGAGTATTGAGGGTTGATAGTTGAGGATTGAGTTTTGAAGATTGAGGATTGATGATTGAGGATTGAGCATTGAGGATTGAGGATTGAGGATTGAGGACTGAAGATTGAGTATTGAGGATTGAAGTTTCAGTATTGAGGAATGAAGATTGAGAATTGAGGATTGAGGGTTGAACATTGAGGACTGAGTGTTGAGGTTTGAGTGATGAGAATTGATGTTTGTGGATAGAGGTTGGAAGATTGCAGATTGAGTATTGAGTATTGAAAACTGTGAATTGAGGATATTCTATTGAGGATTGAGGATTGTGGATTGAGGTTTGAGAATTGAGGATTGAAGATTGAGTATTGAGGATTGAAGATTGAGGATTGAGGATTGAGGGTTGAGGATTGAGGATTGAAGATTCAGGATTGCGTATTGATGATTGACGATTGAGGATTGACGATTGAGGATTGAGTATTGAGGATTGAGAATTGAGGACTGAGGATTGAGGATTGAGAATTGAGGATTGAGGATTGAGGATTGAGGATTGAAGACTGAGGATTGGGTATTGAGGATAGAAGAATGAGGATTGAGGATTGAGGATTGAGGATTGAGGATTGAAGGTTGAGTATTGAGGATTGAAGACTGACGATTGAGGATTGAGGATTGAGGATTGAGGATTGAGGATTGAAGATTGAGTATTCAGGATTGAAGATTGAGGATTGAGGATTGAGGCTTGAGGATTGAGGATTGAGGATTGAGGATTGAAGATTGAGGATTGGGGATTGAGGGTTGAGGATTGAGGATTGAGTATTGATGTCTGAGAATTGACGACTGAGGCTTGAGGACTGAGGATTGAGGACTGAGGATTGAGGATTGAGGATTGAGCATTGAGGATTGAAGATTGAGGACTGGGGATTGAGGATTGAAGATTGGTTATTGGGGATTGAACATTGAGAATTGAGGATTGAGGATTGAGAATTGGGATTTGAGGATGATGACTGAGGGTTGAGGTTTGAGGTTTGAGGAATGAGGATTGAGGATTGAGTATTGAGGATTGAGGATTGAGGATTGAAGATTGAGTATTGATGATTGAATATTGAGGATTGAGGATTGATAGTTGAGGATTGAGGATGAGGACTGAGGGTTGAGGTTTGAGGTTTGAGGAATGAGGATTGAGGATTGAGGTTTGAGGATTGAGGATTGAGGATTGTGTATTGAGTATTGAAGATGGAGTATTCATGACTGAGGATCGAGGTTTGAGGTTTGAGGACTGAGGATTGAGGATCGAAGGTTGAGCATTGAGGATTGAAGATTGAGGATTGAGGATTGAGGATTGATGATGGAGGATGAGGAGTGAGGGTTGAGGATTGGGGTTTGAGAAATGAGGATTGAGGATTGAGGATTGAGGATTGAGGATTGAGGATTGAGTATTGAAGATTGAGGATTGATGACTGAGGATTGAGGATTGAGGATTGAGGATTGAGGATTGAAGATTGCGGAATGAGGATTGAAGGTTGAGGATTGAGGATTGGAGATTGAGTATGGAGGATTGAAGATTGAGGATTGAGGATTGAGGATTGAAGATTGAGGATTGAGTGTTGAGAATTGAGGATTGAGGATTGAGGATTGAAGATTGAGTATTGGGTATTGAGGATAGAAGTATGAGGATTGAGGATTGAGGATTGAGGATTGAGGATTGAGGATTGACGTTTGAGGATAGTGCATTGAGGTTGGAGGATTGAAGAGGGAGGACCGAGTGTTGAGGACTGAGTGTTGAGAATTGATGTTTGAGGATCGAGATTTGATTATTGAATATTGTGGGTTGAGTATTGAATCATGAGAATTCAGGATATTCTATTGAGTATTAAGAATTGAGGATTGATGGTTGAGTATTGAGAATTGATGGCTGATGGTTGTGTGTTCAATATTGAGAATTGAGGATTGAGGATTGAGGATTGAGGATTGAGGATTGAGGATTGAGGGTTGAAGATTGAGGATTGGGTATTGAGGCCTGAAGAATGAGGATTGAGGATTGAGGATTGAGGACTGAGAATTGCAGATTGAGTATTGAGTATTGAAGACTGACGATTGAGGATTGAGGATTGAGGATTGGGGATTGAGGATTGAGGATTGAAGATTGTGTATTGAGGATTGAAGATTGAGGATTGAGGATTGAGGATTGAAGATTGAGGATTGGGGACAGAGTGCTGAGGGTTCAGTGATGAGAATTGATGTTTGTGGATAGAGATTTGAAGATTGCAGATTGAGTATTGAGTATTGAAAACTGTGAATTGATGATATTGTATTGAGGATTGAGAATTGACAACTGATTGTTGAGGACTGAGGTCTGAAGATTGAGGATTCAGGATTGAAGATTCAGGATTGAGGTTTGAGGACTGAAGATCGAGGATTGAGGATTGAGGATTGAGTATTGAGGATTGAGGATTGAAGATTGAGTATTGATGATTGAATATTGAGGATTGAGGATTGATAGTTGAGGATTGAGGACGAGGTCTGACGGTTGAGGATTGAGGTACGAGGATTGGGGATTGAGGATTGAGGACTGAGGATTGAGGATTGAGGATTGAGCATTGAGGATTGAAGATTGAGGACTGGGGATTGAGGATTGAAGATTGAGTATTGATGATTGAAGATTGAGGATTGAGGATTGAGGTTTGAGGATTGAGGACGAGGACTGACGGTTGAGGATTGAAGATTGAGGATTGAGGATTGAGGATTGAGGATTGAGGTTTGAGAATTGAGGATTGAAGATTGAGTATTGAGGATTGAAGATTGAGGATTGAGGATTGAGGGTTGAGGATTGAGGATTGAAGATTCAGGATTGCGTATTGATGATTGACGATTGAGGATTGACGATTGAGGATTGAGTATTGAGGATTGAGAATTGAGGACTGAGGATTGAGGATTGAGAATTGAGGATTGAGGATTGAGGATTGAGGATTGAAGACTGAGGATTGGGTATTGAGGATAGAAGAATGAGGATTGAGGATTGAGGATTGAGGATTGAGGATTGAAGATTGAGTATTGAGGATTGAAGACTGACGATTGAGGATTGAGGATTGAGGATTGAGGATTGAGGATTGAAGATTGAGTATTCAGGATTGAAGATTGAGGATTGAGGATTGAGGCTTGAGGATTGAGCATTGAGGATTGAGGATTGAAGATTGAGGATTGGGGATTGAGGATTGAGGATTGAGGATTGAGTATTGATGTCTGAGAATTGACGATTGAGGCTTGAGGACTGAGGATTGAGGACTGAGGATTGAGGATTGAGGATTGAGCATTGAGGATTGAAGATTGAGGACTGGGGATTGAGGATTGAAGATTGGTTATTGAGGATTGAACATTGAGAATTGAGGATTGAGGATTGAGAATTGGGATTTGAGGATGAGGACTGAGGGTTGAGGTTTGAGGTTTGAGGAATGAGGATTGAGGATTGAGTATTGAGGATTGAGGATTGAGGATTGAAGATTGAGTATTGATGATTGAATATTGAGGATTGAGGATTGATAGTTGAGGATTGAGGATGAGGACTAAGGGTTGAGGTTTGAGGTTTGAGGAATGAGGATTGAGGATTGAGGTTTGAGGATTGAGGATTGAGGATTGTGTATTGAGTATTGAAGATGGAGTATTCATGACTGAGGATCGAGGTTTGAGGTTTGAGGACTGAGGATTGAGGATCGAAGGTTGAGCATTGAGGATTGAAGATTGAGGACTGAGGATTGAGGATTGATGATGGAGGATGAGGAGTGAGGGTTGAGGATTGGGGTTTGAGAAATGAGGATTGAGGATTGAGGATTGAGGATTGAGGATTGAGTATTGAAGATTGAGGATTGATGACTGAGGATTGAGGATTGAGGATTGAGGATTGAGGATTGAAGATTGCGTAATGAGGATTGAAGGTTGAGGATTGAGGATTGGAGATTGAGTATGGAGGATTGAAGATTGAGGATTGAGGATTGAGGATTAAAGATTGAGGATTGAGTGTTGAGAATTGAGGATTGAGGATTGAGGATTGAAGATTGAGTATTGGGTATTGAGGATAGAAGTATGAGGATTGAGGATTGAGGATTGAGGATTGAGGATTGAAGATTGAGTATTGAGGATTGGAGATTGACTATTGAGGATTGAGGATTGAGGATTGAGGATTGAGGAACGAGGATTGAGGATTGAGGATGATGGCTGAGGGTTGAGGATTGAGGTTTGAGGACTGTGGACTGAGGGTTGAGGATTGAGAATTGAGGATTGAGGATTGAGGGTTGAAGATTGAGGATTGGGTATTGAGGACTGCAGAATGAGGATTGTGGATTGAGGATTGAGGATTGAGGATTGAGGATTGATGATTGAGGATTGAGGATTGAGGATTGAGGATTGAGGATTGATGATTGAAGACTGAGTATTGAGGATTGAAGATTGAGGATTGATGGTTGAGTATTGAGGATTGAGAATTGAGGATAGATTTTTGAAGATTGAGGATTGATGATTGAGGATTGAGCATTGAGGATTGAGGATTGAGGATTGAGGACTGAAGATTGAGTATTGAGGATTGAAGTTTCAGTATTGAGGAATGAAGATTGAGAATTGAGGATTGAGGATTGAACATTGAGGACTGAGTGTTGAGGGTTGAGTGATGAGAATTGATGTTTGTGGATAGAGGTTGGAAGATTGCAGATTGAGTATTGAGTATTGAAAACTGTGAATTGAGGATATTCTATTGAGTATTGAGGATTGACAACTGATTGTTGATGACTGAGAGCTGAAGATTGAGTATTCAGGATTGAGGATTCAGAATTGAGGTTTGAGGTATGAGGATTGTGGATTGACGATTGAGTACTGAGGATTGAAGACTGAGGATTGAGGATTGAGGATTTAGGACTGAGGATTGAGGATTCAGGATTGAGGATTCAGAATTGAAGTTTGAGGACTGAGGATTGTGGATTGACGATTGAGTATTGAGGATTGAAGATTGAGGATTGAGGATTGAGGATTGAGGATTGAGGATGAGGGCTGAGGGTTGAGGATTGAGGTTTGAGGGCTGAGGACCGAGGATTGAGTGTTGAGAATTGAGGATTGAGGATTGAGGATTGAAGATTGAGTATTGGGTATTGAGGATAGAAGTATGAGGATTGAGGATTGAGGATTGAGGATTGAGGATTGAAGATTGAGTATTGAGGATTGGAGATTGACTATTGAGGATTGAGGATTGAGGATTGAGGATTGAGGAACGAGGATTGAGGATTGAGGATGATGGCTGAGGGTTGAGGATTGAGGATTGAGGACTGTGGACTGAGGGTTGAGGATTGAGAATTGAGGATTGAGGATTGAGGGTTGAAGATTGAGGATTGGGTATTGAGGACTGTAGAATGAGGACTGTGGATTGAGGATTGAGGATTGAGGATTGAGGATTGATGATTGAGGATTGAGGATTGAGGATTGAGGATTGAGGATTGATGATTGAAGACTGAGTATTGAGGATTGAAGATTGAGGATTGATGGTTGAGTATTGAGGATTGAGAATTGAGGATAGATTTCTGAAGATTGATCATTGATGATTGAGGATTGAGCATTGAGGATTGAGGATTGAGGATTGAGGACTGAAGATTGAGTATTGAGGATTGAAGTTTCAGTATTGAGGAATGAAGATTGAGAATTGAGGATTGAGGATTGAACATTGAGGACTGAGTGTTGAGGGTTGAGTGATGAGAATTGATGTTTGTGGATAGAGGTTGGAAGATTGCAGATTGAGTATTGAGTATTGAAAACTGTGAATTGAGGATATTCTATTGAGTATTGAGGATTGACAACTGATTGTTGATGACTGAGAGCTGAAGATTGAGTATTCAGGATTGAGGATTCAGAATTGAGGTTTGAGGTCTGAGGATTGTGGATTGACGATTGAGTACTGAGGATTGAAGACTGAGGATAGAAGAATGAGGATTGAGGATTGAGGATTGAGGATTGAGGATTGAAGATTGAGTATTGAGGATTGAAGACTGACGATTGAGGATTGAGGATTGAGGATTGAGGATTGAGGATTGAAGATTGAGTATTCAGGATTGAAGATTGAGGATTGAGGATTGAGGCTTGAGGATTGAGGATTGAGGATTGAGGATGAGGGCTGAGGGTTGAGGATTGAGGTTTGAGGGCTGAGGACCGAGGATTGAGTGTTGAGAATTGAGGATTGAGGATTGAGGATTGAAGATTGAGTATTGGGTATTGAGGATAGAAGTATGAGGATTGAGGATTGAGGATTGAGGATTGAGGATTGAAGATTGAGTATTGAGGATTGGAGATTGACTATTGAGGATTGAGGATTGAGGATTGAGGATTGAGGAACGAGGATTGAGGATTGAGGATGATGGCTGAGGTTTGAGGAATGAGGATTGAGGATTGAGGATTGAGGATTGAGGATTGGGGATTGAGGATTGAGTATTGAAGATTGAGTATTCATGACTGAGGATTGAGGATTGAGGATTGAGTGTTGCGGATTGAGGATCGAAGATTGAGTATTGAGGATTGGAGATTGAGGTTTGAGGATTGAGGATTGAGGATGGAGGATGAGGGCTGATGGTTGAGGATTGAGGTTTGAGTATTGAATACTGAGAATCCAGGATATTCTATTGAGTATTGGGAATTGAGGATTGATGTTTGAGTATTGAGGATTGAGGATTGAGGATTGAGGCTTGAGTATTGAATATTGAGGATTGATGATTGAGGATTGAGGATTGAGGATTGAGGATTGAGGATTGAGGATTGAGGATTGAGGGTTGAAGATTGAGGATTGGGTATTGAGGCCTGAAGAATGAGGATTGAGGATTGAGGATTGAGGACTGAGAATTGCAGATTGAGTATTGAGTATTGAAGACTGACGCTTGAGGATTGAGGATTGAGGATTGGGGATTGAGGATTGAGGATTGAAGATTGAGTATTGAGGATTGAAGATTGAGGATTGAGGATTGAGGATTGAAGATTGAGGATTGGGGACAGAGTGCTGAGGGTTCAGTGATGAGCATTGATGTTTGTGGATAGAGATTTGAAGATTGCAGATTGAATATTGAGTATTGAAAACTGTGAATTGATGATATTGTATTGAGGATTGAGAATTGACAACTGATTGTTGAGGACTGAGGTCTGAAGATTGAGGATTCAGGATTGGAGATTCAGGATTGAGGTTTGAGGACTGAAGATCGAGTTTTGAGGTTTGAGGATTGAGTATTGAGGATTGAGGATTGAGGATTGAGGATTGACTACTGAAGATTGAGGATTGAGGATTGAGGATTGGGTATTGAGTATTGACGAATGAGAATTGACGATTGTGGATTGAGGATTGAGGATTGAGGATTGAAGATTGAGTATCGATGATTGAATATTGAGGATTGAGTATTGATAGTTGAGGATTGAGGACGAGGACTGACGGTTGAGGATTGAGGTACGAGGATTGAGGATTGAGGACTGAGCATTGAGGATTGAGGATTGAGCATTGAGGATCGAAGATTGAGGACTGGGGATTGAGGATTGAAGATTGGTTATTGAGGATTGAAGATTGAATATTGAGGATTGAGGATTGATAGTTGAGGATTGAGGATGAGGACTGAGGGTTGAGGTTTGAGGTTTGAGGAATGAGGATTGAGGATTGAGGTTTGAGGTTTGAGGATTGAGGATTGTGCATTAAGTATTGAAGATGGAGTATTCATGACTGAGGATTGAGGTTTGAGGTTTGAGGACTGAGGATTGAGGATCGAAGGTTGAGTATTGAGGATTGAAGATTGAGGATTGAGGATTGAGGATTGATGATGGAGGATGAGGACTGAGGGTTGAGGATTGGGGTTTGAGGATTGAGGATTGAGGATTGAGTATTGAGGATTGATGATTGAAGACTGAGTATTGAGGATTGAACATTGAGGATTGAGGATTCAGGATTGAGGATTGAGGATGAGGGCTGAGGGATGAGGATTGAGGATTGAGGATTGAGGATTGAAGATTGAGTATTGAGGATTGAGGATTGAGGATTGAGGATTGACTATTGAAGATTGAGGATTGAGGATTGAGGATTGAGGATTGAGTGTTGCGGATTGAGGATCGAAGATTGAGTATTGAGGATTGGAGATTGAGGTTTGAGGATTGAGGATTGAGGATGGAGGATGAGGGCTGATGGTTGAGGATTGAGGTTTGAGTATTGAATACTGAGAATCCAGGATATTCTATTGAGTATTGGGAATTGAGGATTGATGTTTGAGTATTGAGGATTGAGGATTGAGGATTGAGGCTTGAGTATTGAATATTGAGGATTGATGATTGAGGATTGAGGATTGAGGATTGAGGATTGAGGATTGAGGATTGAGGATTGAGGGTTGAAGATTGAGGATTGGGTATTGAGGCCTGAAGAATGAGGATTGAGGATTGAGGATTGAGGACTGAGAATTGCAGATTGAGTATTGAGTATTGAAGACTGACGCTTGAGGATTGAGGATTGAGGATTGGGGATTGAGGATTGAGGATTGAAGATTGAGTATTGAGGATTGAAGATTGAGGATTGAGGATTGAGGATTGAAGATTGAGGATTGGGGACAGAGTGCTGAGGGTTCAGTGATGAGCATTGATGTTTGTGGATAGAGATTTGAAGATTGCAGATTGAATATTGAGTATTGAAAACTGTGAATTGATGATATTGTATTGAGGATTGAGAATTGACAACTGATTGTTGAGGACTGAGGTCTGAAGATTGAGGATTCAGGATTGGAGATTCAGGATTGAGGTTTGAGGACTGAAGATCGAGTTTTGAGGTTTGAGGATTGAGTATTGAGGATTGAGGATTGAGGATTGAGGATTGACTACTGAAGATTGAGGATTGAGGATTGAGGATTGGGTATTGAGTATTGACGAATGAGAATTGACGATTGTGGATTGAGGATTGAGGATTGAGGATTGAAGATTGAGTATCGATGATTGAATATTGAGGATTGAGTATTGATAGTTGAGGATTGAGGACGAGGACTGACGGTTGAGGATTGAGGTACGAGGATTGAGGATTGAGGACTGAGCATTGAGGATTGAGGATTGAGCATTGAGGATCGAAGATTGAGGACTGGGGATTGAGGATTGAAGATTGGTTATTGAGGATTGAAGATTGAATATTGAGGATTGAGGATTGATAGTTGAGGATTGAGGATGAGGACTGAGGGTTGAGGTTTGAGGTTTGAGGAATGAGGATTGAGGATTGAGGTTTGAGGTTTGAGGATTGAGGATTGTGCATTGAGTATTGAAGATGGAGTATTCATGACTGAGGATTGAGGTTTGAGGTTTGAGGACTGAGGATTGAGGATCGAAGGTTGAGTATTGAGGTTTGAAGATTGAGGATTGAGGATTGAGGATTGATGATGGAGGATGAGGACTGAGGGTTGAGGATTGGGGTTTGAGGATTGAGGATTGAGGATTGAGTATTGAGGATTGATGATTGAAGACTGAGTATTGAGGATTGAACATTGAGGATTGAGGATTCAGGATTGAGGATTGAGGATGAGGGCTGAGGGATGAGGATTGAGGATTGAGGATTGAGGATTGAAGATTGAGTATTGAGGATTGAGGATTGAGGATTGAGGATTGACTATTGAAGATTGAGGATTGAGGATTGAGGATTGGGTATTGAGGATCGAAGAATGAGAATTGACGATTGTGGATTGAGTATTGAGGATTGAAGATCGAGGATTGAGGATTAAGGATTGAGGAATGAGGATTGAGGATTGATGATTGAGGATTGAGGATTTAGGATTGAGTATTGAGGATTGATTGTTGCGGACTGAGGGATGAAGATTGAGCATTCAGGATTGAGGATTCGGAATTGAGGTTTGAGGACTGAGGATTGAGTGTTGGGGTTTGAGGATTGAGGATTGAGGATTGAGTATTGATGATTGAGAATTGAGGATTGAGGATTGAAGATTGTGGATTAAGGATTGAGGATTGAGGATTGAGGATTGGAGATTGACTATTGAGGATTGAGGATTGAGGATTCAGTATTGAGGAATGAAGATTGAGAATTGAGGATTGAGGATTGAACATTGAGGACTGAGTGTTGAGTGTTGAGTGATGAGAATTGATGTTTGTGGATAGAGGTTGGAAGATTGCAGATTGAGTATTCAGTATTGAAAACTGTGAATTGAGGATGTTCTATTGAGGATTGAGGATTGACAACTGATTGTTGATGACTGAGAGCTGAAGATTGAGGATTCAGGATTGAGGATTCAGAATTGAAGTTTGAGGACTGAGGATTGTGGATTGACGATTGAGTATTGAGGATTGAAGATTGAGGATTGAGGATTGAGGATTGAGGATTGAGGATGAGGGCTGAGGGTTGAGGATTGAGGTTTGAGGGCTGAGGACCGAGGATTGAGTGTTGAGAATTGAGGATTGAGGATTGAGGATTGAAGATTGAGTATTGGGTATTGAGGATAGAAGTATGAGGATTGAGGATTGAGGATTGAGGATTGAGGATTGAAGATTGAGTATTGAGGATTGGAGATTGACTATTGAGGATTGAGGATTGAGGATTGAGGATTGAGGAACGAGGATTGAGGATTGAGGATGATGGCTGAGGGTTGAGGATTGAGGATTGAGGACTGTGGACTGAGGGTTGAGGATTGAGAATTGAGGATTGAGGATTGAGGGTTGAAGATTGAGGATTGGGTATTGAGGACTGTAGAATGAGGACTGTGGATTGAGGATTGAGGATTGAGGATTGAGGATTGATGATTGAGGATTGAGGATTGAGGATTGAGGATTGAGGATTGATGATTGAAGACTGAGTATTGAGGATTGAAGATTGAGGATTGATGGTTGAGTATTGAGGATTGAGAATTGAGGATAGATTTCTGAAGATTGATCATTGATGATTGAGGATTGAGCATTGAGGATTGAGGATTGAGGATTGAGGACTGAAGATTGAGTATTGAGGATTGAAGTTTCAGTATTGAGGAATGAAGATTGAGAATTGAGGATTGAGGATTGAACATTGAGGACTGAGTGTTGAGGGTTGAGTGATGAGAATTGATGTTTGTGGATAGAGGTTGGAAGATTGCAGATTGAGTATTGAGTATTGAAAACTGTGAATTGAGGATATTCTATTGAGTATTGAGGATTGACAACTGATTGTTGATGACTGAGAGCTGAAGATTGAGTATTCAGGATTGAGGATTCAGAATTGAGGTTTGAGGTCTGAGGATTGTGGATTGACGATTGAGTACTGAGGATTGAAGACTGAGGATAGAAGAATGAGGATTGAGGATTGAGGATTGAGGATTGAGGATTGAAGATTGAGTATTGAGGATTGAAGACTGACGATTGAGGATTGAGGATTGAGGATTGAGGATTGAGGATTGAAGATTGAGTATTCAGGATTGAAGATTGAGGATTGAGGATTGAGGCTTGAGGATTGAGGATTGAGGATTGAGGATGAGGGCTGAGGGTTGAGGATTGAGGTTTGAGGGCTGAGGACCGAGGATTGAGTGTTGAGAATTGAGGATTGAGGATTGAGGATTGAAGATTGAGTATTGGGTATTGAGGATAGAAGTATGAGGATTGAGGATTGAGGATTGAGGATTGAGGATTGAAGATTGAGTATTGAGGATTGGAGATTGACTATTGAGGATTGAGGATTGAGGATTGAGGATTGAGGAACGAGGATTGAGGATTGAGGATGATGGCTGAGGGTTGAGGATTGAGGATTGAGGACTGTGGACTGAGGGTTGAGGATTGAGAATTGAGGATTGAGGATTGAGGGTTGAAGATTGAGGATTGGGTATTGAGGACTGTAGAATGAGGACTGTGGATTGAGGATTGAGGATTGAGGATTGAGGATTGATGATTGAGGATTGAGGATTGAGGATTGAGGATTGAGGATTGATGATTGAAGACTGAGTATTGAGGATTGAAGATTGAGGATTGATGGTTGAGTATTGAGGATTGAGAATTGAGGATAGATTTCTGAAGATTGATCATTGATGATTGAGGATTGAGCATTGAGGATTGAGGATTGAGGATTGAGGACTGAAGATTGAGTATTGAGGATTGAAGTTTCAGTATTGAGGAATGAAGATTGAGAATTGAGGATTGAGGATTGAACATTGAGGACTGAGTGTTGAGGGTTGAGTGATGAGAATTGATGTTTGTGGATAGAGGTTGAAAGATTGCAGATTGAGTATTGAGTATTGAAAACTGTGAATTGAGGATATTCTATTGAGTATTGAGGATTGACAACTGATTGTTGATGACTGAGAGCTGAAGATTGAGTATTCAGGATTGAGGATTCAGAATTGAGGTTTGAGGTCTGAGGATTGTGGATTGACGATTGAGTACTGAGGATTGAAGACTGAGGATAGAAGAATGAGGATTGAGGATTGAGGATTGAGGATTGAGGATTGAAGATTGAGTATTGAGGATTGAAGACTGACGATTGAGGATTGAGGATTGAGGATTGAGGATTGAGGATTGAAGATTGAGTATTCAGGATTGAAGATTGAGGATTGAGGATTGAGGCTTGAGGATTGAGGATTGAGGATTGAAGATTGAGGATTGGGGATTGAGGATTGAGGATTGAGGATTGAGTATTGATGTTTGAGAATTGAGGATTGAGGATTGAAGATTGTGGATTAAGGATTGAGGATTGGGGATTGAGGATCTAGGATTGGAGATTGTCTATTGAGGATTGAGGATTGAGGATTGAGGATTGAGGAACGAGGATTGAGGATTGAGCATGATGGCTGAGGGTTGAGGATTGAGGTTTGAGGACTGTGGACTGGGGATTGAGGATTGAGAATTGAGGATTGAGGATTGAGGATTGAAGATTGAGGATTGGGGACAGAGTGCTGAGGGTTCAGTGATGAGCATTGATGTTTGTGGATAGAGATTTGAAGATTGCAGATTGAATATTGAGTATTGAAAACTGTGAATTGATGATATTGTATTGAGGATTGAGAATTGACAACTGATTGTTGAGGACTGAGGTCTGAAGATTGAGGATTCAGGATTGGAGATTCAGGATTGAGGTTTGAGGACTGAAGATCGAGTTTTGAGGTTTGAGGATTGAGTATTGAGGATTGAGGATTGAGGATTGAGGATTGACTACTGAAGATTGAGGATTGAGGATTGAGGATTGGGTATTGAGTATTGACGAATGAGAATTGACGATTGTGGATTGAGGATTGAGGATTGAGGATTGAAGATTGAGTATCGATGATTGAATATTGAGGATTGAGTATTGATAGTTGAGGATTGAGGACGAGGACTGACGGTTGAGGATTGAGGTACGAGGATTGAGGATTGAGGACTGAGCATTGAGGATTGAGGATTGAGCATTGAGGATCGAAGATTGAGGACTGGGGATTGAGGATTGAAGATTGGTTATTGAGGATTGAAGATTGAATATTGAGGATTGAGGATTGATAGTTGAGGATTGAGGATGAGGACTGAGGGTTGAGGTTTGAGGTTTGAGGAATGAGGATTGAGGATTGAGGTTTGAGGTTTGAGGATTGAGGATTGTGCATTGAGTATTGAAGATGGAGTATTCATGACTGAGGATTGAGGTTTGAGGTTTGAGGACTGAGGATTGAGGATCGAAGGTTGAGTATTGAGGTTTGAAGATTGAGGATTGAGGATTGAGGATTGATGATGGAGGATGAGGACTGAGGGTTGAGGATTGGGGTTTGAGGATTGAGGATTGAGGATTGAGTATTGAGGATTGATGATTGAAGACTGAGTATTGAGGATTGAACATTGAGGATTGAGGATTCAGGATTGAGGATTGAGGATGAGGGCTGAGGGATGAGGATTGAGGATTGAGGATTGAGGATTGAAGATTGAGTATTGAGGATTGAGGATTGAGGATTGAGGATTGACTATTGAAGATTGAGGATTGAGGATTGAGGATTGGGTATTGAGGATCGAAGAATGAGAATTGACGATTGTGGATTGAGTATTGAGGATTGAAGATCGAGGATTGAGGATTAAGGATTGAGGAATGAGGATTGAGGATTGATGATTGAGGATTGAGGATTTAGGATTGAGTATTGAGGATTGATTGTTGCGGACTGAGGGATGAAGATTGAGCATTCAGGATTGAGGATTCGGAATTGAGGTTTGAGGACTGAGGATTGAGTGTTGGGGTTTGAGGATTGAGGATTGAGGATTGAGTATTGATGATTGAGAATTGAGGATTGAGGATTGAAGATTGTGGATTAAGGATTGAGGATTGAGGATTGAGGATTGGAGATTGACTATTGAGGATTGAGGATTGAGGATTCAGTATTGAGGAATGAAGATTGAGAATTGAGGATTGAGGATTGAACATTGAGGACTGAGTGTTGAGTGTTGAGTGATGAGAATTGATGTTTGTGGATAGAGGTTGGAAGATTGCAGATTGAGTATTCAGTATTGAAAACTGTGAATTGAGGATGTTCTATTGAGGATTGAGGATTGACAACTGATTGTTGATGACTGAGAGCTGAAGATTGAGGATTCAGGATTGAGGATTCAGAATTGAAGTTTGAGGACTGAGGATTGTGGATTGACGATTGAGTATTGAGGATTGAAGATTGAGGATTGAGGATTGAGGATTGAGGATTGAGGATGAGGGCTGAGGGTTGAGGATTGAGGTTTGAGGGCTGAGGACCGAGGATTGAGTGTTGAGAATTGAGGATTGAGGATTGAGGATTGAAGATTGAGTATTGGGTGTTGAGGATAGAAGTATGAGGATTGAGGATTGAGGATTGAGGATTGAGGATTGAAGATTGAGTATTGAGGATTGGAGATTGACTATTGAGGATTGAGGATTGAGGATTGAGGATTGAGGAACGAGGATTGAGGATTGAGGATGATGGCTGAGGGTTGAGGATTGAGGATTGAGGACTGTGGACTGAGGGTTGAGGATTGAGAATTGAGGATTGAGGATTGAGGGTTGAAGATTGAGGATTGGGTATTGAGGACTGTAGAATGAGGACTGTGGATTGAGGATTGAGGATTGAGGATTGAGGATTGATGATTGAGGATTGAGGATTGAGGATTGAGGATTGAGGATTGATGATTGAAGACTGAGTATTGAGGATTGAAGATTGAGGATTGATGGTTGAGTATTGAGGATTGAGAATTGAGGATAGATTTCTGAAGATTGATCATTGATGATTGAGGATTGAGCATTGAGGATTGAGGATTGAGGATTGAGGACTGAAGATTGAGTATTGAGGATTGAAGTTTCAGTATTGAGGAATGAAGATTGAGAATTGAGGATTGAGGATTGAACATTGAGGACTGAGTGTTGAGGGTTGAGTGATGAGAATTGATGTTTGTGGATAGAGGTTGGAAGATTGCAGATTGAGTATTGAGTATTGAAAACTGTGAATTGAGGATATTCTATTGAGTATTGAGGATTGACAACTGATTGTTGATGACTGAGAGCTGAAGATTGAGTATTCAGGATTGAGGATTCAGAATTGAGGTTTGAGGTCTGAGGATTGTGGATTGACGATTGAGTACTGAGGATTGAAGACTGAGGATAGAAGAATGAGGATTGAGGATTGAGGATTGAGGATTGAGGATTGAAGATTGAGTATTGAGGATTGAAGACTGACGATTGAGGATTGAGGATTGAGGATTGAGGATTGAGGATTGAAGATTGAGTATTCAGGATTGAAGATTGAGGATTGAGGATTGAGGCTTGAGGATTGAGGATTGAGGATTGAGGATGAGGGCTGAGGGTTGAGGATTGAGGTTTGAGGGCTGAGGACCGAGGATTGAGTGTTGAGAATTGAGGATTGAGGATTGAGGATTGAAGATTGAGTATTGGGTATTGAGGATAGAAGTATGAGGATTGAGGATTGAGGATTGAGGATTGAGGATTGAAGATTGAGTATTGAGGATTGGAGATTGACTATTGAGGATTGAGGATTGAGGATTGAGGATTGAGGAACGAGGATTGAGGATTGAGGATGATGGCTGAGGGTTGAGGATTGAGGATTGAGGACTGTGGACTGAGGGTTGAGGATTGAGAATTGAGGATTGAGGATTGAGGGTTGAAGATTGAGGATTGGGTATTGAGGACTGTAGAATGAGGACTGTGGATTGAGGATTGAGGATTGAGGATTGAGGATTGATGATTGAGGATTGAGGATTGAGGATTGAGGATTGAGGATTGATGATTGAAGACTGAGTATTGAGGATTGAAGATTGAGGATTGATGGTTGAGTATTGAGGATTGAGAATTGAGGATAGATTTCTGAAGATTGATCATTGATGATTGAGGATTGAGCATTGAGGATTGAGGATTGAGGATTGAGGACTGAAGATTGAGTATTGAGGATTGAAGTTTCAGTATTGAGGAATGAAGATTGAGAATTGAGGATTGAGGATTGAACATTGAGGACTGAGTGTTGAGGGTTGAGTGATGAGAATTGATGTTTGTGGATAGAGGTTGGAAGATTGCAGATTGAGTATTGAGTATTGAAAACTGTGAATTGAGGATATTCTATTGAGTATTGAGGATTGACAACTGATTGTTGATGACTGAGAGCTGAAGATTGAGTATTCAGGATTGAGGATTCAGAATTGAGGTTTGAGGTCTGAGGATTGTGGATTGACGATTGAGTACTGAGGATTGAAGACTGAGGATAGAAGAATGAGGATTGAGGATTGAGGATTGAGGATTGAGGATTGAAGATTGAGTATTGAGGATTGAAGACTGACGATTGAGGATTGAGGATTGAGGATTGAGGATTGAGGATTGAAGATTGAGTATTCAGGATTGAAGATTGAGGATTGAGGATTGAGGCTTGAGGATTGAGGATTGAGGATTGAAGATTGAGGATTGGGGATTGAGGATTGAGGATTGAGGATTGAGTATTGATGTTTGAGAATTGAGGATTGAGGATTGAAGATTGTGGATTAAGGATTGAGGATTGGGGATTGAGGATCTAGGATTGGAGATTGTCTATTGAGGATTGAGGATTGAGGATTGAGGATTGAGGAACGAGGATTGAGGATTGAGCATGATGGCTGAGGGTTGAGGATTGAGGTTTGAGGACTGTGGACTGGGGATTGAGGATTGAGAATTGAGGATTGAGGATTGAGGATTGAAGATTGAGTATTGAGGACTGAAGATTGAGGATTGAGGATTGAAGATTGAAGATTGAGGATTGGCGACAGAGTGCTGAGGGTTCAGTGATGAGAATTGATGTTTGTGGATAGAGATTTGAAGATTGCAGATTGAGTATTGAGTATTGAAACCTGTGAATTGATGATATTGTATTGAGTATTGAGAATTGACAGCTGTTTGTTGAGGACTGAGGTCTGAATATTGAGGATTCAGGATTGAAGATTCAGGATTGAGGTTTGAGGACTGAAGATTGAGGATTGAGGATTGAGGATTGAGGATTGAGGATTGAGGATTGAGGATTGAAGATTGAGTATTGATGATTGAATATTGAGGATTGAGTATTGATAGTTGAGGATTGAGGTCGAGGACTGACGGTTGAGGATTGAGGTACGAGGATTGAGGGTTGAGGACTGAGCATTGAGGATTGAGGATTGAGCATTGAGGATCGAAGATTGAGGACTGGGGATTGAGGATTGAAGATTGGTTATTGAGGATTGAAGATTGAATATTGAGGATTGAGGATTGAGGATTGAGGATTGAAGATTGAGTATTGAGGATTGAGGATTGAGGATTGAGGATTGACTATTGAAGATTGAGGATTGAGGATTGAGGATTGGGTATTGAGGATCGAGGAATGAGAATTGACGATTGTGGATTGAGTATTGAGGATTGAAGATCGAGGATTGAGGATTAAGGATTGAGGAATGAGGATTGAGGATTGATGATTGAGGATTGAGGATTGAGGATTGAGTATTGAGGATTGATTGTTGCGGACTGAGGGATGAAGATTGAGCATTCAGGATTGAGGATTCGGAATTGAGGTTTGAGGACTGAGGATTGAGGGTTGGGGATTGAGGATTGAGGATTGAGGATTGAGTATTGATGATTGAGAATTGAGGATTGAGGATTGAAGATTGTGGATTAAGGATTGAGGATTGAGGATTGAGGATTGGAGATTGACTATTGAGGATTGAGGATTGAGGATTCAGTATTGAGGAATGAAGATTGAGAATTGAGGATTGAGGATTGAACATTGAGGACTGAGTGTTGAGTGTTGAGTGATGAGAATTGATGTTTGTGGATAGAGGTTGGAAGATTGCAGATTGAGTATTGAGTATTGAAAACTGTGAATTGAGGATATTCTATTTAGGATTGAGGATTGACAACTGATTGTTGATGACTGAGAGCTGAAGATTGAGGATTCAGGATTGAGGATTCAGAATTGAAGTTTGAGGACTGAGGATAGGGGATTGACGATTGAGTATTGAGGATTGAGGATTGAGGATTGAGGATTGAGGATTGAGGATTGAGGATGAGGGCTGAGGGTTGAGGATTGAGGTTTGAGGGCTGAGGACTGAGGATTGAGCGTTGAGAATTGAGGATTGAGGATTGAGGATTGAAGATTGAGTATTGGGTATTGAGGATAGAAGTATGAGGATTGAGGATTGGGGATTGAGGATTGAGGATTGAAGATTGAGTATTGAGGAATGGAGATTGACTATTGAGGATTGAGGATTGAGGATTGAGGATTGAGGAACTAGGATTGAGGATTGTGGATGATGGCTCAGGGTTGAGGATTGAGGATTGAGGACTGTGGACTGAGGGTTGAGGATTGAGAATTGAGGATTGAGGATTGAGGGTTGAAGATTGAGGATTGGGTATTGAGGACTGTAGAATGAGGACTGTGGATTGAGGATTGAGGATTGAGGATTGAGGATTGATGATTGAGGATTGAGGATTGAGGATTGAGGATTGAGGATTGATGATTGAAGACTGAGTATTGAGGATTGAAGATTGAGGATTGATGGTTGAGTATTGAGGATTGAGAATTGAGGATAGATTTTTGAAGATTGAGGATTGATGATTGAGGATTGAGCATTGAGGATTGAGGATTGAGGATTTAGGACTGAGGATTGAGGATGAGGGCTGAGGGTTGAGGATTGAGGTTTGAGGACTGAGGACTGAGGATTGAGGATTGAGAATTGAGGATTGAGGATTGAGGATTGAGGATTGAAGATTGAGGATTGGGTATTGAGGATAGAAGGATGAGGATTGAGGATTGAGGATTGAGGATTGAGGATTGAAGATTGAGTAGTGAGGATTGAAGACTGACGATTGAGGATTGAGGATTGAGGATTGAGGATTGAAGATTGAGTATTCAGGATTGAAGATTGAGGATTGAGGATTGAGGCTTGAGGATTGAGGATTGAGGATTGAGGATTGAAGATTGAGGATTGGGGATTGAGGATTGAGGATTGAGGATTGAGTATTGATGTCTTAGAATTGAGGATCGACGATTGAAGATTGTGGATTAAGGATTGAGGATTGGGGATTGGGGATCTAGGATTGGAGATTGACTATTGAGGATTGAGGATTGAGGATTGAGGATTGAGGAACGAGGATTGAGGATTGAGGATGATGGCTGAGGGTTGAGGATTGAGGTTTGAGGACAGTGGACTAAGGATTGAGGATTGAGAATTGGGATTTGAGGATGAGGACTGATGGTTGAGGTTTGAGGTTTGAGGAATGAGGATTGAGGATTGAGTATTGAGGATTGAGGATTGAGGATTGAAGATTAAGTATTGATGATTGAATATTGAGGATTGAGTATTGAAGATTGAGGATTGATGACTGAGGATTGAGGATTGATGACTGAGGATTGAGGATTGAGGATTGAGGATTGAGGATTGAAGATTGCGTAATGAGGATTGAAGGTTGGGGACTGAGGATTGAAGATTGAGTATGGAGGATTGAAGATTGAGGATTGAGGATTGAGGATTGAAGATTGAGGATTGAGGATTGAGGATTGAGGATTGATGATTGAAGACTGAGTATTGAGGATTGAAGATTGAGGATTGATGGTTGAGTATTGAGGATTGAGAATTGAGGATTGAGGATTGAGTTTTGAAGATTGAGGATTGATGATTGAGGATTGAGGATTGAGGATTGAGGATTGAGGACTCAAGATTGAGTATTGAGGATTGAAGATTCAGTATTGAGGAATGAAGATTGAGAATTGAGGATTGAGGATTGAACATTGAGGACTGAGTGTTGAGGGCTGAGTGATGAGAATTGATGTTTGTGGATAGAGGTTGGAAGATTGCAGATTGAGTATTGAGTATTGAAAACTGTGAATTGAGGCTATTCTATTGAGGATTGAGGATTGACAACTGATTCTTGATGACTGAGAGCTGAAGATTGAGGATTCAGGATTGAGGATTCAGAATTGAGGTTTGAGGTCTGAGGATTGTGGATTGACGATTGAGTACTGGGGATTGAAGATTGAGGATTGAGGATTGAGGATTGGGGATTAAGGATTGAGGATGAGGGCTGAGAGTTGAGGATTGAGGTTTGAGGACTGTGGACTGAGGATTGAGGATTGAGAATTTAGGATTGAGGATTGAGGATTGAAGATTGAGGATTGGGTATTGAGGATAGAAGAATGAGGATTGAGGATAGAGGATTGAGGATTGAGGATTGAAGATTGAGTATTGAGGATTGAAGACTGACGATTGAGGATTGAGGATTGAGGATTGAGGATTGAGGATTGAAGATTGAGTATTCAGGATTGAAGATTGAGGATTGAGGATTGAGGCTTGAGGATTGAGGATTGAGGATTGAAGATTGAGGATTGGGGATTGAGGATTGAGGATTGAGGATTGAGTATTGATGTTTGAGAATTGAGGATTGAGGATTGAAGATTGTGGATTAAGGATTGAGGGTTGGGGATTGAGGATCTAGGATTGGAGATTGTCTATTGAGGATTGAGGATTGAGGATTGAGGATTGAGGAACGAGGATTGAGGATTGAGGATGATGGCTGAGGGTTGAGGATTGAGGTTTGAGGACTGTGGACTGGGGATTGAGGATTGAGAATTGAGGATTGAGGATTGAGGATTGAAGATTGAGTATTGAGGACTGAAGATTGAGGATTGAGGATTGAGGATTGAAGATTGAGGATTGGCGACAGAGTGCTGAGGGTTCAGTGATGAGAATTGATGTTTGTGGATAGAGATTTGAAGATTGCAGATTGAGTATTGAGTATTGAAACCTGTGAATTGATGATATTGTATTGAGTATTGAGAATTGACAGCTGTTTGTTGAGGACCGAGGTCTGAAGATTGAGGATTCAGGATTGGAGATTCAGGATTGAGGTTTGAGGACTGAAGATCGAGTTTTGAGGATTGAGGATTGAGTATTGAGGATTGAGGATTGAGGATTGAGGATTGACTACTGAAGATTGAGGATTGAGGATTGAGGATTGGGTATTGAGTATTGACGAATGAGAATTGACGATTGTGGATTGAGTATTGAGGATTGAAGATTGAGTATTGAGGAATGAAGGTTGATGATTGAGGATTGCGGATTGATGATTGAGGATTGAGGATTGAGGATTGAGGATTGAGGATTGATGATTGAGTATTGAAGATTGAAGATTCAGTATTGAGGAATGAAGATTGAGAATTGAGGATTGAGGATTGAACATTGTGGACTGAGTGTTGAGGGTTGAGTTATGAGAATTGCGGTTTGTGGATAGAGGTTGGAAGATTGCATATTGAGTATTGAGTATTGAAAACTGTGAATTGATGATATTCTATTGAGGATTGAGGATTGACGATTGAGGATTGAGGATTGACTATTGAAGATTGAGGATTTATGATTGTGGATTGAGGACTGAGGATTGAGGATTGAGGATTGACAATTGATAGTTGCGGACTGAGGGATGAAGATTGAGCTGTCAGTATTGAGGATTCGGAATTGAGGTTTGAGGACTGAGGATTGAGGGTTGGGGTTTGAGGATTGAGGATTGAGGATTGAGTATTGATGATTGAGAATTGAGCATTGAGGATTGAAGATTGTGGATTAAGGATTGAGGATTGAGGATTGAGGATTGGAGATTGACTATTGAGGATTGAGGATTGAGGATTCAGTATTGAGGAATGAAGATTGAGAATTGAGGATTGAAGATTGAGGATTGAGGATTGAGGATTGAGGATTGAGGATGAGGGCTGAGGGTTGAGGATTGAGGTTTGAGGACTGAGGACTGAGGATTGAGGATTGAGAATTGAGGATTGAGGATTGAGGATTGAAGATTGAGGATTGGGTATTAAGGATAGAAGAATGAGGTTTGAGGGTTGAGGATTGAGGATTGAGGATTGAAGATTGAGTATTGAGGATTGAAGACTGACGATTGAGGATGGAGTATTGAGGATTGAGGGTTGAGGA
This sequence comes from Calliopsis andreniformis, assembly GCF_051401765.1. Classification (NCBI taxonomy): domain Eukaryota; kingdom Metazoa; phylum Arthropoda; class Insecta; order Hymenoptera; family Andrenidae; genus Calliopsis; species Calliopsis andreniformis. The sequence continues at coordinate 2,110,603 of NW_027480467.1, read as the reverse complement.
TTGATGATTGAGTATTCAGGATTGAAGATTGAGGATCGAGGATTGAGGCTTGAGGATTGATGATTAAGGATTGAGGACTGAGGATTGAGTATTGAAGATTGTGGATTGATGACTGAGGATTGAGGATTGATGACTGATGATTGAGGTTTGAGGATTGAAGATTGAGTATGGAGGATAGAAAATTGAGGATTGAGGATTGAGGATTGAAGATTCAGGACTGAGTGTTGAGGGTTGAGTGATGAGAATTGATGACTGTGGATTGAGATTTGAAGATTGAAGATTGGGGATTGAGTATTGAAAACTGTGAATAGAGGATATTCTGTTGAGGATTGAGGATTGACTATTGATTGTTGCGGACTGAGGAATGAAGATTGAGCATTCAGGATTGAGGATACGGAATTGAGGTTTGAGGACTGAGGATTGAGGGTTGAGGATTGAGGATTGAGGATTGACGCTTGAGGATAGAGGATTGAGGTTGGAGGATTGAAGAGAGAGGACCGAGTGTTGAGGATTGAGTGTTGAGAATTGATGTTTGAGGATCGAGATTTGATTATTGAATATTGTGGGTTGAGTATTGAATCATGAGAATTCAGGATATTCTATTGAGTATTAAGAATTGAGGATTGATGGTTGAGTATTGAGAATTGATGGCTGCTGGTTGTGTGTTCAATATTGAGGATTGAGGATTGAGGATTGAGGATTGAGAATGGAGGATTGAAGATTGAGTATTGATGATTGAAGATTGAGGATTGAGGATTGAGGTTTGAGGATTGAGGACGAGGACTGACGGTTGAGGATTGAAGATTGAGGATTGAGGATTGAGGACTGAGGATTGAGGTTTGAGGATTGAGGATTGAAGACTGAGTATTGAGGATTGAAGATTGGGGATTGAGGATTGAGGGTTGATGATTGAGGATTGAAGATTCAGGATTGCGGATTGATGATTGACGATTGAGGATTGACGATTGAGGATTGAGTATTGAGGATTGAGGATTGAGGATTGAGGATTGAAGATTGAGTATTGAGGATTGAGGACTGGGGATTGAGGATTGAAGATTGAGGATTAACGATTGAGGATTGGGGATTGAGTATCTAGGATTGGAGATTGATTATTGAGGATTGAAGATTGAGAATTGAGGATTGAGGATTGAGAATTGAGAATTGAGGATGAGGACTGAGGTTTGAGGTTTGAGGTTTGAGGAATGAGGATTGAGGATTGAGGATTGAGGATTGAGGATTGAGGATTGGGGATTGAGGATTGAGTATTGAAGATTGAGTATTCATGACTGAGGATTGAGGATTGAGGATTGAGTGTTGCGGATTGAGGATCGAAGATTGAGTATTGAGGATTGGAGATTGAGGTTTGAGGATTGAGGATTGAGGATGGAGGATGAGGGCTGATGGTTGAGGATTGAGGTTTGAGTATTGAATACTGAGAATCCAGGATATTCTATTGAGTATTGGGTATTGAGGATTGATGTTTGAGTATTGAGGATTGAGGATTGAGGATTGAGGCTTGAGTATTGAAGATTGAGGATTGATGATTGAGGATTGAGGATTGAGGATTGAGGATTGAGGATTGAGGATTGAGGATTGAGGGTTGAAGATTGAGGATTGGGTATTGAGGCCTGAAGAATGAGGATTGAGGATTGAGGATTGAGGACTGAGAATTGCAGATTGAGTATTGAGTATTGAAGACTGACGCTTGAGGATTGGGGATTGACGATTGGGGATTGAGGATTGAGGATTGAAGATTGAGTATTGAGGATTGAAGATTGAGGATTTAGGATTGAGGATTGAAGATTGAGGATTGGGGACAGAGTGCTGAGGGTTCAGTGATGAGCATTGATGTTTGTGGATAGAGATTTGAAGATTGCAGATTGAGTATTGAGTATTGAAAACTGTGAATTGATGATGTTGTATTGAGGATTGAGAATTGACAACTGATTGTTGAGGACTGAGGTCTGAAGGTTGAGGATTCAGGATTGGAGATTCAGGATTGAGGTTTGAGGACTGAAGATCGAGTTTTGAGGATTGAGGATTGAGTATTGAGGATTGAGGATTGAAGTTTGAGTATTGTTGATTGAATATTGAGGATTGAGGATTGATAGTTGAGGATTGAGGACGAGGACTGACGGTTGAGGATTGAGGTACGAGGATTGAGGATTGAGGATTGAGGACTGAGGATTGAGGATTGAGGATTGAGCATTGAGGATTGAAGATTGAGGACTGGGGATTGAGGATTGAAGATTGGTTATTGAGGATTGAAGATTGAGAATTGAGGATTGAGGATTGAGAATTGGGAATTGAGGATGAGGACTGAGGGTTGAGGTTTGAGGTTTGAGGAATGAGGATTGAGGATTGAGTATTGAGGATTGAGGATTGAGGATTGAAGATTGAGTATTGATGATTGAATATTAAGGATTGAGGATTGATAGTTGAGGATTGAGGATGAGGACTGAGGGTTGAGGTTTGAGGTTTGAGGAATGAGGATTGAGGATTGAGGTTTGAGGATTGAGGATTGAGGATTGTGTATTGAGTATTGAAGATGGAGTATTCATGACTGAGGATTGAGGCTTGAGGTTTGAGGACTGAGGATTGAGGATCGAAGGTTGAGTATTGAGGATTGAAGATTGAGTATTGAGGATTGAGGATTGATGATGGAGGATGAGGACTGAGGGTTGAGGATTGGGGTTTGAGGAATGAGGATTGAGGATTGAGGATTGAGGATTGAGGATTGTGGATTGAGTATTGAAGATTGAGGATTGATGACTGAGGATTGAGGATTGAGGATTGAGGATTGAGGATTGAAGATTGCGTAATGAGGATTGAAGTTTGAGGATTGAGGATTGAAGATTGAGTATGGAGGATTGAAGATTGAGGATTGAGGATTGAGGATTGAAGATTGAGGACTGAGTGTTGAGGGTTGAGTGATGAGAACTGATGTCTGTGGATTGAGATTTGAAGAGTGAAGATTGGGGATTCAGGATTGAGGATCCGGAATTGAGGTTTGAGGACTGAGGATTGAGGGTTGAGGATTGAGGATTGAGGATTGACGCTTGGGGATAGAGGATTGAGGATGGAGGATTGAAGAGAGAGGACCGAGTGTTGAGGATTGGGTGTTGAGAATTGATGTTTGAGGATCGAGATTTGATTATTGAATATTGTGGATTGAGTATTGAGTCATGAGAATTCAGGATATTCTCTTGAGTATTGAGAATAGATGGTTGATGGCTGTGTGTTGAATATTGAGGATTGAGTATTCAGGATTGAAGATTGAGTATTGAGGATTGAAGGTTGATGATTGAGGATTGAGGATTGATGATTGAGGATTGAGGATTGAGGATTGAGTATTGAGTATTGAAAACTGTGAATTGAGGATATTCTATTGAGGATTGAGGATTGACAACTGATTGTTGATGACAGAGAGCTGAAGATTGAGGATTCAGGATTGAGGATTCAGAATTGAGGTTTGATGTCTGAGGATTGTGGATTGACGATTGAGTACTGAGGATTGAAGACTGAGGATTGAGGATTGAGGATTGAGGACTTAGGATTGAGGATGAGGGCTGAGGGTTGAGGGTTGAGGATTGAGGTTTGAGGACTGAGGACTGAGGATTGAGGATTGAGAATTGAGGATTGAGGATTGGGGATTGAGGATTGAAGATTGAGGATTGGGTATTGAGGATAGAAGAATGAGGATTGAGGATTGAGGATTGAGGATTGAGGATTGAAGATTGAGTATTAAGGATTGAAGACTGACGATTGAGTATTGAGGATTGAGGATTGAGGATTGAAGATTGAGTATTCAGGATTGAAGATTGAGGATTGAGGATTGAGGATTGAGGATTGAGGATTGAGGATTGAGGATTGAAGATTGAGGATTGGGGATTGAGGATTGAGGATTGAGGGTTGAGCATTGATGTCTGAGAATTGAGGATCGACGATTGAAGATTGTGGATTAAGGATTGAGGATTGGGGATTGGGGATCTAGGATTGGAGATTGACTATTGAGGATTGAGGATTGAGGATTGAGGATTGAGGAACGAGGATTGAGGATTGAGGATGATGGCTGAGGGTTGAGGATTGAGGTTTGAGGACTGTGGACTGAGGATTGAGGATTGAGAATTGGGATTTGAGGATGTGGACTGATGGTTGAGGTTTGAGGTTTGAGGAATGAGGATTGAGGATTGAGTATTGAGGATTGAGGATTGAGGATTGAGGATTGAGGAACGAGGATTGAGGATTGAGGATGATGGCTGAGGGTTGAGAATTGAGGTTTGAGGACTGTGGACTGAGGGGTGAGGATTGAGAATTGAGGATTGAGGATTGAGGGTTGAAGATTGAGGATTGGGTATTGAGGACTGAAGAATGAGGATTGTGGATTGAGGATTGAGGATTGAGGATTGAGGATTGATGATTGAGGATTGAGGATTGAGGATTGACGATTGAGGATTGATGATTGAAGACTGAGTATTGAGGATTGAAGATTGAGGATTGATGGTTGAGTATTGAGGATTGAGAATTGAGGATTGAGTTTTGAAGATTGAGGATTGATGATTGAGGATTGAGCATTGAGGATTGAGGATTGAGGATTGAGGACTGAAGATTGAGTATTGAGGATTGAAGTTTCAGTATTGGGGAATGAAGATTGAGAATTGAGGATTGAGGATTGAACATTGAGGACTGAGTGTTGAGGGTTGAGTGATGAGAATTGATGTTTGTGAATAGAGGTTGGAAGATTGCAGATTGAGTATTGCGTATTGAAAACTGTGAATTGAGGATATTCTATTGAGGATTGAGGATTAACATCTGATTGTGGATGACAGAGAGCTGAAGATTGAGGATTCAGGATTGAGGATTCAGAATTGAGGTTTGATGTCTGAGGATTGTGGATTGACGATTGAGTACTGAGGATTGAAGACTGAGGATTGAGGATTGAGGATTGAGGATTGAGGATTGGGGATTGAGGATTGAAGATTGAGGATTGGGTATTGAGGATAGAAGAATGAGGATTGAGGATTGAGGATTGAGGATTGAGGATTGAAGATTGAGTATTAAGGATTGAAGACTGACGATTGAGTATTGAGGATTGAGGATTGAGGATTGAAGATTGAGTATTCAGGATTGAAGATTGAGGATTGAGGATTGAGGCTTGAGGATTGAGGATTGAGGATTGAGGATTGAAGATTGAGGATTGGGGATTGAGGATTGAGGATTGAGGATTGAGTATTGATGTCTGAGAATTGAGGTTCGACGATTGAAGATTGTGGATTAAGGATTGAGGATTGGGGATTGGGGATCTAGGATTCGAGATTGACTATTGAGGTTTGAGGATTGAGGATTGAGGATTGAGGAACGAGGATTGAGTATTGAGGATGATGGCTGAGGGTTGAGAATTGAGGTTTGAGGACTGTGGACTGAGGATTGAGGACTGGGAATTGGGATTTGAGGATGAGGACTGATGGTTGAGGTTTGAGGTTTGAGGAATGAGGATTGAGGATTGAGTATTGAGGATTGAGGATTGAGGATTGAAGATTGAGTATTGGGTATTGAGGATAGAGGTATGAGGATTGAGGATTGAGGATTGAGTATTGAGGATTGAAGATTGAGTATTGAGGATTGGAGATTGACTATTGAGGATTGAGGATTGAGGATTGAGGATTGAGGAACGAGGATTGAGGATTGAGGATGATGGCTGAGGGTGGAGGATTGAGGTTTGAGGACTGTGGACTGAGGGTTGAGGATTGAGAATTGAGGATTGAGGATTGAGGGTTGAAGATTGAGGATTGGGTATTGAGGACTGAAGAATGAGGATTGTGGACTGAGGATTGAGGATTGAGGATTGAGGATTGATGATTGAGGATTGAGGATTGAGGATTGAGGATTGAGGATTCATGATTGAAGACTGAGTATTGAGGATTGAAGATTCAGGATTGATGGTTGAGTACTGAGGATTGAGAATTGAGGATTGAGGATTGAGTTTTGAAGATTGAGGATTGATGATTGAGGATTGAGCATTGAGGATTGAGGATTGAGTATTGAGGACTGAAGATTGAGTATTGAGGATTGAAGATTCAGTATTGAGGAATGAAGATTGAGAATTGAGGATTGAGGATTGAATATTGAGGACTGAGTGTTGAGGGTTGAGTGATGAGAATTGATGTTTGTGGATAGAGGTTGGAAGATGGCAGATTGAGTATTGAGTATTGAAAACTGTGAATTGAGGATATTCTATTGAGGATTGAGGATTGACAACTGATTGTTGATGACTGTGAGCTGAAGATTGAGGATTCAGGATTGGAGATTCAGGATTGAGGTTTGAGGACTGAAGATCGAGTTTTGAGGATTGAGGATTGAGTATTGAGGATTGAGGATTGAAGTTTGAGTATTGTTGATTGAATATTGAGGATTGAGGATTGATAGTTGAGGATTGAGGACGAGGACTGACGGTTGAGGATTGAGGTACGAGGATTGAGGATTGAGGATTGAGGACTGAGGATTGAGGATTGAGGATTGAGCATTGAGGATTGAAGATTGAGGACTGGGGATTGAGGATTGAAGATTGGTTATTGAGGATTGAAGATTGAGAATTGAGGATTGAGGATTGAGAATTGGGAATTGAGGATGAGGACTGAGGGTTGAGGTTTGAGGTTTGAGGAATGAGGATTGAGGATTGAGTATTGAGGATTGAGGATTGAGGATTGAAGATTGAGTATTGATGATTGAATATTAAGGATTGAGGATTGATAGTTGAGGATTGAGGATGAGGACTGAGGGTTGAGGTTTGAGGTTTGAGGAATGAGGATTGAGGATTGAGGTTTGAGGATTGAGGATTGAGGATTGTGTATTGAGTATTGAAGATGGAGTATTCATGACTGAGGATTGAGGCTTGAGGTTTGAGGACTGAGGATTGAGGATCGAAGGTTGAGTATTGAGGATTGAAGATTGAGTATTGAGGATTGAGGATTGATGATGGAGGATGAGGACTGAGGGTTGAGGATTGGGGTTTGAGGAATGAGGATTGAGGATTGAGGATTGAGGATTGAGGATTGTGGATTGAGTATTGAAGATTGAGGATTGATGACTGAGGATTGAGGATTGAGGATTGAGGATTGAGGATTGAAGATTGCGTAATGAGGATTGAAGTTTGAGGATTGAGGATTGAAGATTGAGTATGGAGGATTGAAGATTGAGGATTGAGGATTGAGGATTGAAGATTGAGGACTGAGTGTTGAGGGTTGAGTGATGAGAACTGATGTCTGTGGATTGAGATTTGAAGAGTGAAGATTGGGGATTCAGGATTGAGGATCCGGAATTGAGGTTTGAGGACTGAGGATTGAGGGTTGAGGATTGAGGATTGAGGATTGACGCTTGGGGATAGAGGATTGAGGATGGAGGATTGAAGAGAGAGGACCGAGTGTTGAGGATTGGGTGTTGAGAATTGATGTTTGAGGATCGAGATTTGATTATTGAATATTGTGGATTGAGTATTGAGTCATGAGAATTCAGGATATTCTCTTGAGTATTGAGAATAGATGGTTGATGGCTGTGTGTTGAATATTGAGGATTGAGTATTCAGGATTGAAGATTGAGTATTGAGGATTGAAGGTTGATGATTGAGGATTGAGGATTGATGATTGAGGATTGAGGATTGAGGATTGAGTATTGAGGATTGAGGATTGAAGATTGAGTATTGATGATTGAATATTGAGGACTGAGGATTGAGGGTTGGGGATTGAGGATTGAGGATTGAGGATTGAGTATTGATGATTGAGAATTGAGGATTGAGGATTGAAGATTGTGGATTAAGGATTGAGGATTGAGGATTGAGGATTGGAGATTGACTATTGAGGATTGAGGATTGAGGATTCAGTATTGAGGAATGAAGATTGAGAATTGAGGACCGAGGATTGAACATTGAGGACTGAGTGTTGAGTGTTGAGTGATGAGAATTGATGTTTGTGGATAGAGGTTGGAAGATTGCAGATTGAGTATTGAGTATTGAAAACTGTGAATTGAGGATATTCTATTGAGGATTGAGGATTGACAACTGATTGTTGATGACTGAGAGCTGAAGATTGAGGATTCAGGATTGAGGATTCAGAATTGAAGTTTGAGGACTGAGGATTGTGGATTGACGATTGAGTATTGAGGATTGAAGATTGAGGATTGAGGATTGAGGATTCAGGATTGAGGATGAGGGCTGAGGGTTGAGGATTGAGGTTTGAGGGCTGAGGACTGCGGATTGAGTGT